>NC_079192.1:371540382-371840382 GCF_029499605.1 Hyla sarda | reverse complement strand
TACGCTCTGTCTTGTGTTAAACCCAGAAAACACCGGTGAAATACAGTTCAGCCCACCACACAATTGAACTGCTACAATGCTTTGTGTTGTAATGTGAAATCTTTCTAAGTAAGGCTGGGCTTAAGTTCAGTCAAACTGCTGAAATCTGTAGTGCACAATCACTGGACAGTACTGCAGGTCAGCCTTAGAAAGATTTCACATCACAACACAAAGCAAAGCATTGTAGCAGTTCAATTGTGCGATGGGCAGAACTGTATTTCACCTGTGTTTTCTTGGTTTAACACAAGACAGAGAGATAGTGAAACGTGACTAAGTAGATAGTGAAATGTGACTAGGCCATTTGCACCACCTTACCTGTATTTTCTGGGTTTAACAATAGCGCTCAGACATAGAGGGGGACATTTATCAATGGATTTAGAGCTCTTTTTCTTCTTACAAAAGTCGCACAAAAAGTTGATGGTTTCTTTTCAACCTTATGAACTATTTAACTATTTAAGTCTGGAAACACCTGTAGACGTCTCAGTAACTTTATTACCTAGCATGGCGCCATGTACCAGATATGAGGTCATATGGGAGGGCAAAGTTATAATAATACTTTATCTTGTAAATACATTGATGAATTAAAATTGTCCAAAGTGCAATCTCCCATTACATATACTGTAAGTGAATTTAATAGGCAAGTTAGAGTGAGATTGTTTTGCAAAAAAATAGTGAGAAGAAATTGCAAGTAAAAAGGAATGTACTCCATCCCTTTAAGGTGAATCAGTTAAAAGAAACAAGTAAGGCATTACTGCCTAATTTGTCAAGGGAACTGAACTAAATGTAACTGCCAATCAATAGTATATCGACATTCACACTTAATGCAAAGTCTGCAACCATTTAAAAACCTATTACCTTCCTAGACTATGTGCAATGCTGATCTCACAATTATATGAATGGTTTTTATTGTACGTCCAGCTTGAGTGACCACAGTATAAAAGCCAAGTACAGCTTTAATAGTTTTATCAAATCATTTCAGACAAAATAGATGTTCTGTGCACTTGGGTAGAGGTATGTCCATGGCCTTTCTCTTGTTGTTCTTTAAATCCCTGTATTATGACATTTGGGTAAAAAAATAGGATCTTCCTTTTCCATTTATAGATTAAATTGTAGGTCGTGTACAGTTGTTTCAACCTTTACCTTTCCGTGACTCTAGTTAATGTGATTCCGACTTCTCATGGTATAAATTCAATACAACACTGCATTGTGACATGATAGAAGCTGTGATTTGTCTATGGGTTATTAGGCTGTTTTACCTTTCTTCAAAAATGTTCAAATTTTAAATGAACATTTCTCAATTAACAGAATATCTTTAACTATCAAGTAGTTATGAAAGTGAAATATTATGTAGTTCTAATGAGGAACATCTGAGAATACCACAAGTGTGTCGTATATAATAATAAATGTATAGGATAGTAAATTCAACAACATTAACATCATTTTCAATGTTATTTCACATTGGAATTTATAAATTGTCAGAGCTAGAAAATAGTTTCCTATGTTTGTTGTATCAGGTTAACCCCTTAATGACCAAGCCCATTTTCCCCTCAAGGACCAGGCCAATTTTATTTTTGCGTTTTCGTTTTTTCTTCCTCTCCTTCTAAAATCCATAACTCCTTTATATTTCCATGTACAGACCCATATAAGGGCTTGTTTTTTGCGTGACCAATTGTACTTTGTAATGAAACCTCTCATTTTACCATAAAATGTACGGCGAACCCCCCAAAAAATATTTTAGGGAGGAAATTTAAATGAAAACCCAAATTTTGCACATTTTGGAGGGTTTTGTTTTCACACTGTACACTTTACGGTAAAAATGATAGGTGTTCTTTATTCTGTGGGTCAATACGATTAAAATTATACCCATGGCTAGATACTTTTATATTTTTGTACCGCTTAAAAAAAATCAAAAACTTTTTGTACAAAATCAGTAATCTAAAATCGCCCTATTTTGACCACTTATAACTTTTTCATTTTTCCGTATGTAGGGCGTTATGAAGGCTCATTTTTTGCGCCGTCATCTGCACTTTTTTAGATACCACATTTGCATACATAAAACTTTTAGATCTTTTTTATTAATTTTTTTTTATAAAATGTGACAAAAAAGCAGGATTTGTGGACTTTTAAAATTTTTTACGTTTACGCCATTCACTGTATGGGATCGTTAACATTATATTTTGATAGTTCGGACATTTACGCACGTGGCGATACCAAATATGTTTATAAAAAAAATTTACGCTTTTTGGGGGTAAAATGGGAAAAACTGACAATTTTCATTTTTATTGGGGGAGGGGATTTTTCACTTTTTTAAACTTTTTTATTTTAAAATTTTTCAACTTTTTTTTAAACTTTTTATGTCCCCATAGGGGACTATCTATAGCAATCGTTTGATTGCTAATACTGTGCAGTGCTATGCATAGGACACAGCACTGCTCATTCTGCTGAATGACACAGTCTGGAGGTGGCATCAGCATGAGGAGACCATATAGTGGCTGAATAACACAGCCTGGAGGTGGTATGCATCAGCATGAGGAGACCATATAGTGGCTGAATGACACAGCGTGGAGGTGGCGGAAGCATAAGGAGACCATATGGTTGCAGAATGACACAGCCTGGAGGTGGCAGCAGCATGAGGAGACCAAATAGTGGCTATATTACACAGCATGGAGGTGGCACCAGTATGAGGAGACCATATAGCAGCTGAATGACACAGCTTGGAGGTGGCATCAGCATGGTAAGAACATAGTGGCTGAATGAGAAAGCTTGGAGCTGGCATCAGCATGAGGAGAACATATGGTGGCAGAATGAGACAGCCTGGAGCTGGCATCAGTATGAGGAGAACATATGGTGGCAGAATGAGACAGCCTTTTAGCTGGCATCCGCATGAGAACATATGGCGGCAGAATGAGACAGCCTGGAGCTGGCATCAGCATGAGGAGAACATATAGTGGCAGAATGAGACCATATAGTGGTCGGAAGCTGGCATCAGCATGAGGAGAACATATGGTGGCAAAATGAGACAGCCTCGAGTTGGCATAAGCATGAGGAGAACATATGGTAGCAGAATGAGACAGCCTGGAGCTGGCATTAGCATGAGGAGAACATATGGTGGCAGAATGAGACAGCCTGGAACTGGCATTAGCATGAGGATAACATATGGTGGCAAAATGAGACAGCCTGGAGCTGGTATCAGCATGAGGAGAACATATAGTGGCAGAATGAGACAGCCTCGAGCAGGCATCAGAATAAGGAGAACATATGGTGGCAAAATGAGACAGCCTGGAGCTGGCATCCACATGAGGAGAACATATGGTTGCAGAATGAGACAGCCTGGAGCTGGCATCAGCATGAGGAGAACATATGGTGGCAGAATGAGAGCCTGGAGCTGGCATCAGCATAAGTAGAATATATGGTGGCAGAATGAGACAGCCTGGAGGTGGCATCAGCAGCATCAGGAGTCCTGAAAATGACCCGGTGACAGAGTGGGGCGGTGGGTGGCAATACCAGGCGACGAAGGTGGGTGAAAGAAGAACTTGGCATCAGATGTGTGGCATCAGGCAGGTTGCAGGATCATAGTAGACAATAGTAGACAAGGCAGGTAGGCACAAGAAAATGGTCTCTTTTGTAAAAGTGTTAGTGTGCACAAGTAAGTATTGAGGATATGCATTAAAGGGGTATTCCAGGAACGTTTTTTTTATGACTATGCTACAGGGGCTGTAAGGTTAATGTAGTTCATAATATAGTGTCTGTACCTGTGTGTGACGGTTTTCTCACAATTCTAATGTGATTTTCACCCCAATATTTATTTTTAACCGCATACACAATGACTGTTGTCTCAGATTTTTCCCAGGTTGCAATGCGGCCGAGACCTGACTCCCTAGTCAGCTGATGACAGAGAGGCTCTCTGCTTCAATGGGTGGAGGGATCGCTTGGAAGAGATCAATCTGCAACTAATGCAACAGCTGTAGGCACCCTGATTAAAAAAACACAGGTCTTTTGAATGGATGCAGCTAATTTATTGTTACATACCGGCAGGACTGGCAGTGGATCCTCTGGACCAGAGAGGCGATGATGCGGGTTGTACTAGAGGACCGGTTCTAAGTGGTTACGGGTTTTCACCAGAGCCCGCCACAAAGCGGGATGGACTTGCTGCGGCGGTAACCATCAGGTCGTATCCTCCAGTACCAACTCGACCTCACTGGTAGCTGATATGGCGAGGTACACAGGGAGCAGGCAGGAGCGTAGTCGGACGTAGCAGAGGTCAGGGCAGACGGCAAGGGTTCAAAGGCGAGTAGACGGTAGCAAGGGTACGGCAACAGGCAGGGCAGTATACACAGTATGGAACGCTTTCTTAAAGGCACTAGGGCACAAAAAATCCGGCAAGGGCAGGAAGGGGCGAGAGACTTTTATTAGGGAAGGAGGCAGGGATAATTAGCCAGCACACCAATCAATGGTGCGCTGGCCCTTTAAATCTACAGAAGGTGGAGAGCGCGCCCGAGAGAGCGGGGCCTTGAGCGCCGGAAGGCAGAGCCAGTCTGCGTCGGGAACGAGGAGCCAGGCAAGTCAGACAGGGACGCGGCGCGTGAGCGGGGACCAGCCGCCATGGCAGCCGCGTCCCTGACACAAGGGATCCCGTGCTCCCGATCAGTGTGACTGTGCGGGAGGCACCGGGATCCTGGGAAGAGGGAGCGGGGAAGCGAGCGCTCCGGTCCGGAGGCAGGGACCGGAGCGCTGGCTGTGACAGTACCCCCCTTTGGTCTCCCCCTCTTTTTGGTACCCAGAAAACTAAGGATGAGGTTGCGGTCCAGGATATTCTCTTCGGGCTCCCAGGATCTCTCCTCAGGACCGCAACCCTCCCAGTCAACCAGAAAAAATCTTTTCCCCCGCAAGACCTTGGTAGATAGGATTTCTTTAACCGAAAAAATATCTGAAGTACCAGTGACAGGGGTGGGAGAAAGAAGTTTAGGAGTAAAGCGATTAAAGATGGCAGGTTTGAGAAGGGAGACATGAAAAGAGTTATGAATTCTGAGGGAGGGAGGGAGGAAGATGGAGCTGGTAGGACACCAGATTACGGATTTCGACTTTTATCGGCCTGGAATTTCATACGGGTCGAGGTCTTGAGGAGGGCTGAGTGGGTCTCTCGCCAAATGGAAGAGAAGTCTTGAAGAAGGTCCTCTACAGCTAGTACAGAAGAGGGAGCGGAGGTCCGAGGTAGTGGTGGCAGAGGGTGATGACCATAAACCACAAAAAATGGAGACTTATTGGTGGCGGAAGATTGTTTGAAATTATAAGAGAACTCTGCCCAAGGGAGTAAGTCTGACCAATCATCTTGGCGGGAGGATACAAAATGGCATAGATAATCTCCCAGAATCTGGTTCACCCGTTCTACTTGGCCATTAGACTGAGGGTGATACGAGGAAGAAAAGTCCAGCTTGACCCCGAGCTCCACCACGACCCAAATAACCATCATACCATGAGAGGAAGGGAGATCAGTTATGAAGTCCATGGCGATGTGCAACCAAGTGGTCTCTGGAACTGGAAGGTGCAGAAGAAATCCCGCCGGTTTTAGACGAGGAGTCTTGTCACGGGCGCAGATCGCACAGGACTGGACAAACTCAGTGACGTCTTTCTCCAACGAGGACCACCAATATCTTTGGGAGATTAACTGAAGAGACTTCTTAATCCCAGGATGACCGGCAAAGAGGGAAGCGTGACCCCACTTGAGAACCTGTAACCGCTGACGAGGAGGAACATAGGTTTTACCCGGGGGAAGAAGTCGCAAATCCACAGGTGCAACTGAGATGAGACATTCAGATGGAATAATGTGTTGAGGAGTAGGTACGTCACCCACCACATCTGAAGAGCGAGAAAGGGCATCTGCTCTGACCTTCCTGGCAGCAGGATGGATATGAATTTGGAAATTGAAGCGGGCGAAGAAGATGGACCAACGGGCTTGGCGGGAATTGAGTCTCTGAGCTGACTGGAGGTAGGCTAGGTTCTTATGGTCCGAGAAAATGGTCACAGGGTGAGGAGCATCCTCGAGAAGATGTCTCCACTCCTCCAAAGCCAATTTAATTGCCAACAGTTCTCTGTCCCCAATAGTGTCATTCTTCTCGGCGGGAGAAAAGGTTTTAGAAAAGAAGCCACAAGTTATGGTCTTGCCTCTGGAAGACTTCTGAGTAAGCACAGCTCCTGCTCCCACCGAGGATGCATCCACTTCAAGATAGAATGGCTTGGAAGGATCAGGCCGGGAAAGAACAGATGCGGAAGCAAAGGAGGCTTTCAGAGACTGGAAGGCTTCTTCAGCTTGAGGAGGCCAGGTTTTGGGATTAGCACCCTTCTTAGTCAAAGCCACAAGGGGGGCCACCATGGTGGAGTAATGAGGAATAAATTGTCTGTAATAGTTGGCAAAAGCCAGGAACCTTTGTATGGCTCGGAGACCAGAGGGGCGTGGCCAGTCCAGGACCGCAGAGAGCTTGGCAGGATCCATTTGGAGTCCTTGGGCTGAGATGATATACCCCAGGAAGGGCAAAGAGGAACTCTCGAACAGACATTTCTCAATCTTGGCATAGAGGCGGTTCTTTCTGAGCCGAGTGAGAACTTGTCGGACATGAACTCGATGTTGATCCAAATTAGAGGAAAAAATAAGAATATCATGAAGGTATACTACTACACAAGTGTAAAGAAGGTCCCGGAAGATGTCATTAACAAATTCTTGGAAGACTGCAGGTGCATTACAAAGTCCAAAAGGCATCACTAAGTATTCAAAGTGACCGTCTCTGGTGTTAAAGGCGGTCTTCCATTCGTCGCCTTCACGGATACAGATCAAATTATAGGCCCCTCGAAGATCCAATTTGGTGAAGATCTTTGCCCCTCGGAGACAATCAAATAACTCAGAGATTAGGGGCAGAGGGTAACGGTTCTTGATGGTGATTTTATTGAGTCCTCTGTAGTCAATACAGGGGCGAAGGGAACCGTCCTTCTTGGTCACGAAGAAGAAGCAGCCCCAGCAGGAGAAGAAGATTTCCTTATGAATCCTCTCTGGAGGTTTTCACGAATATATTCGGACATGGCAAGCGTCTCTGGAGGTGAGAGAGGATAAATTCTTCCCCGAGGTGGAGTGGAACCAGGCATTAGGTCAATAGGACAATCATAGGATCTGTGAGGAGGAAGGACCTCGGCTTGTTTTTTGTAAAAGACATCCGCAAAACTGTGGTATGGTTTTGGCAGACCGGGAGGCGGAGAAATTTGCGGAAGTTGCTTGACTGGAGCAGGCTTGAGACACCGGTCTGAACAGGAGGTACCCCAACGCAGGATCTCACCGGAGGACCAGTTCAGGACAGGACTATGACATTGTAGCCACGGCAGGCCCAGGAGGAGTTCGGAGGAGCAGAAGGGAAGGACAAGGAACTCTAAAGTCTCTGTGTGAAAAATTCCAATGTCCACCTGCAGTGGCAGGGTACGGAACAGCACAGTGGCAGAGAGTCTCTCACTGTTAACCGTAGAAATGATGAGGGGCTTGGTTAGACGGACAACCAGAATGCGGTACTTGTCGACCAAGGAGGTGTGAATGCAGTTGCCAGCTTAACCGGAATCCAATAAGGCTGCGGCGGTGAAAAAGGACTTGGAAGGGAGGAACAACTGCACGGATATGATGAGACGTGGAGAGGAGGAATCCACACCTAGCAACGCCTCTCCCACGTTTACTAGGTGCGAGCGTTTGCCGAACGCGGTGGACGGAGAGGACAATCACGTAGGAAGTGCTCATTACTGGCGCAGTACAGACACAGGTTCTCGTCTCTGCGACGGCTTCGTTCTTGCGAAGTCAGGCGTGACCAGTCCACCTGCATGGCTTCCATGGCGGGAGGCCCAGAAAGGGGTTGAGGTGGACGTTGAGAAACGGGAGCCAGACGAGGGTAGCGTCTAGATTGAGCCTTTCCCTTTTCTAGAAGGAGTTCCTCTTGTCTCTCGTCGAAATGCTTGTCGATTCTGGTGGCCAGCAAGATGAGGTCACTAAGGGAGGAAGGAAGTTCTCGTGCAGCCAGAACGTCCTTTACTTCACTGTTTAGTCCCTTCTTGAATGTAGCACAGAGGGCTTCATTATTCCAGTTCAGCTCAGAGGCTAGGGTGCGAAACTGAATGGCATAGTCTCCCACGGTAGAGGTTCCTAGGTTCAAGTTCAGTAAGGCAGTCTCTGCGGAGGTAACCCGGGCAGGTTCCTCGAAAACATTCCGGAATTCTTGGCAGAAGTTTTGGACGGAGGAGGTGGCAGGATCAGAGCGGTCCCACAGCGGTGTAGCCCAGGCTAGGGCCTTCCCGGAGAGTAGACTGAGAATAAAGGCTACCTTGGCTCGCTCAGAAGGAAATTGGTCAGACAGTAGCTCGAGGTGAAGAGAGTACTGCGACAGGAACCCTCGGCACTGCTTAGGATCTCCGTCATACTTGTCAGGCAGGGACAGACGGATTCTGAAACCGGAGGCAACTGCAGGCAGAAGAGATGCAGCAGATGCAGGCGGAGGAGCTGCCTGTTGCTGAGAAGACAAGAGCTGCTGCAACATGGATGTTAACTGGGCCAGCTGCTGACCTTGCTGGGCCACAATGGTGGTGAGGTCCGCTAGGCTTGGCAAAGGAACTTCAGCGGGATCCATGGTCGGATCTTACTGTTACGTACCGGCAGGACTGGTAGTGGATCCTCTGGACCAGAGAAGCGATGTTGTACTGGAGGACCGGTTCTAAGTGGTTAAGGGTTTTCACCAGAGCCCGCCGCAAAGCGGGATGGACTTGCTGCGGCGGTAACCACCAGGTCGTATCCTCCAGTAGCAACTCGACCTCACTGGTAGCTGATATGGAGAGGTACACGGAAGCAGGCAGGAGCGTAGTCGGACGTAGCAGAGGTCAGGGCAGGTGGCAAGGGTTCAAAGGCGAGTAGACGGTAGCAAGGGTACGGCAACAGGCAGGGCAGTATACACAGTATGGAACGCTTTCTCAAAGGCACTAGGGCACAAAGATCCGGCAAGGGCAGGAAGGGGCAGGAGACTTTTATTAGGGAAGGAGGCAGGGATAATTAGCCAGCAAACCAATCAATGGCCCTTTAAATTTACAGAAGGTGGCGCGCGCGCGCCCTAGAGAGCCGGGCCGCGCGCACCGGAAGGCAGAGACAGTCTGCACCGGGAACGAGGAGCCAGGTAAGTCAGACAGGGGCGCGTGAGCGGGGACCAGCCGCCACGGCAGCCGCGTCCCCGACACAAGGGATCCCATGCTCCCGGTCAATGTGACTGTGCGGGAGGCCCCGGGATCCTGGGAAGAGGGAGCGGGGAAGCGAGCGCTCCGGTCCGGAGGTGGGGACCAGAGCTCTGGCTGTGACATTTATGTTTCAATGAGTGGGCTGGCTGCTGTGTGGGAGGAAGGAAAATTGAATTATGGGATTTGTAGTCAAAAAAGAAAGCTCAAAAAGGAAATACCAGTTCACAAAAAGCTAACCACAGTATTATGGTAATCTCACAACATAGACATTTAGCCCCAAGACAAGCGCAGGTCCTTCCTAAGCAAGTCCATTACTGTCTGCCAGGTATGTACTAAAATCCCCTTATGGTGGAGAACCCCTTTAAGTAAAACTTAACTTTTAATAATATTCTTAGGATAAAATACATGTACCCATTTATTTTTTTATTTAACAAAAAGGAAAGGTGTGCAAAAACACCATGCACCACGTACACCACCAAGTATTGATGTGATGCAAAGCCCTCTAAAAGGTGGAAGGGAACAACTTATGGTCCATCGTACATTGCACCATTAATTCCCTTCTTGGCAAGTGTTACTCGCCCTAAAAAGTGCAGCCCCACACAGCAACCTCTCTGTATTTCCACCTACAAACACTTCCCAGGGTTTTTTGTTGGAAATAGAGTGTGTGTGTGTGTGTGTGTTGGGCCGCACTTTTTAGGACGAGTAACACTTGTCTCCAAAAGGTGGAAGGAAACAACGTATTGTCCATTGTAGCAGGTGGGGGTAAAAACTTCCCCTGTAAGGCCCTACTCTCGTTCTATTAATTCCTTTCTTGGCAAGTGTAACTCGCCCTAAAAAGGGCGGCCCCACACAGGAATCCCCACGCAGGAAATGGCAGTGTTTTTAGATGGAAATAGGGAGAGGTTCCTGTGTGGGGCCGCCCTTTTTTACGGCGAGTAACACTTGTCATGAAGGGAATTAATAGTGCAAGAGTAGGACCTTATGGGGCAGTTTTTACCCCCACCTGTTACACTGGACCATATGTTGTTCCCTACCACCTTTTAGATGTCTTTGCATCACAATAATATTTGGTGGTGTAGGTGGCACATGGTGTTTTTTGCACACCTTTCCTTTTCTAATACAAAAAAGATTTTCCTTGTCATAAAAGTTTACCAAAGTCATATAAATCAATACTTCCATTCCATGACTACCAGAAAGGTCCATTATTAAACCCCTAAACCCCCTCCCCCCCATCTACCCCAAAAAGAGATAGAATTTTTTTTATTAGTGGTTAGTTAATCCATTTGGGCCAGATAGTTTCACACCTTTTTTCTTTCTTACTAATACCTTAAATAGCCAATAGCTCATACCTCTTCACTTTATTAATTAGATTTATCCAGTGCTCTATCCCTGGGACCTCTTTTGACAGCCACACTCTCAAAATTAATAATCTAGCATATAAAAGCAGTTTAAAACAGTGTTCTGAATTATTTTTTAGTTCGGATTTATGGCCACCTCAAATTTCAATGGTACATCTATTTCTAATCTGTTTTTAATTTCTTGGTATATCATCTTCCAAAACTCCTGGATACTTCTACACTCCCAAATAACATGGGCAAAATCAGCATCCTGTCCTTGACATCTTGGACATTCTGCATCATGCTTATAATCTAATTTCACCAAATCTACCAGAGCTAGTTGAATTTTCCACAGGATCTTCCACTGGATAAATCTATAGTTCCTATTAATTGAAACCACAGTAACATTTTTAAACATATGGCCCCAAAAACTATCATTCTTACTTTGAAATTGTTTTCTCCATCTCCCTTCCTCTTTGTAGATTCCCTCTACTTACTTTGATATATTTTTTTTATATATTTGGGTCATGTATTTTTTACCATATGACCTATTTCCCCAAAAATCTATAATATTATGTGAATCAAATTAAAATAGTGCTTTAACATTTGTAAGCGTGATATATTTGATAGTATCTAAATCTATAAGTTTCTCTAATATTCCATCTTAACTTTATTGCTTCAAAAGTGCACAACCTTCCTTCATTAAGAATGTGTTCAATAACTCTTATTCCAACCTTAATCCAAAATCCACTATCCTGAAATTCATTGAATTTGTGCAATTTAGTGTTAAACCACAAAGGGGTGGATTTAAGATATTGTTTTATGTGACACATTTTTAAGATCTTTAAGATCTTTTAAGATTAACCCATACTTTCCTAAATAATTTACAATGAGTGATAGTGGAACCATCTATCATGTCTAAATTGTCTATCTCCAAAAATTCTAAAGGTGAACCCCATTTATTAGTGGTGTGAATATTAATATATTTAAGGGCTACACTGTTTTCTCAGTTTTTTATTTTCTCCAACTGCCTAGGGTAGAAGTATAGTTGGAGGATGGGTATTGCCCATCCCCCATCCTTCAATTGCACTGTAAAAGTTAAATACTTTAATCTTTCTGCCCTAAATGAATTTATTGAAAACCTGGTGTTTTTTTTTAAACCAAAAATCTGGTACCCATGTTAGAAAGGCATTAATGACAAAGAGGGCTTGAGGGAATATACCCATCTTTATAAGGGATATAATCTCGCCCAGATATCTAATTTCTTATTTACGTTATTAATCAGTCGCTTTAAATTGAGGTCCACAAAGTCACCTCGATTTGCTGAATTTTTTATTCCCAAGTACTCCATTGGGTTCTCCCTAGTTATCTGCTGCATATTACCATCAAAAAGCGGTTCGCTGGAATTTATGTACAAATAAGAGGACTTGCCCCAATTTATCCATAAACCTCTAAGGCGACCACATTTTTCAAATGTTTTAATAATCGCTGGGATCCCCGTTTGGGGGTTCCTGACAAACAACATTGTGTCATCGACATATAACGAGATTTTATCCATTTTGCCCCGAACTCAAAATCCCTCAATCTCAGGGTTGCCCCTTATCGCTGCTGCCAAAGTTTCCATATACAGAGCATATAGCAGCAGCGACAAGGGTCAACCCTGTCTAGTACCTCTTGTCAATTCAAAGCAGTTAATCAGCTCTCCATGAACTCTGACTCTAGCCCTGGGTTGTTGGTAAAACAACTTGATCCATTCCAGATACCTTTTATCAAACCCAAAACCCTCCAGTACCTTCCATAGGAATCCCCACTCCACCCTGTCGAACGCTTTGACTGTGTCTAAAGACAGGATGGAGTGAGGTCCCTCTCCCACAATTTGCCTATTCACCATCAATCTCTCCAGGCTGGCACTGATCCAGTACCCAGGGACAAGTCCGGTCTTATCTTCATGGATGATTGAGGGTGCCACCTTTTTCAATCTCTGTGCCAACAATTTTGAAAAAAAAATTGATCTGTATGACTCGATAAGGGCAGGGTTTTTATCTTTTTTCAAAATAAGAATAATACAGCATCCAACATAGATGTTGGGAGGGATCCTCCTTCACAGGATTCATTAATTATTGAGGTAAGTATGGGGGAGAGGACTAAACTAAACCATTTAAAAAATTTGAATGGCAACCCATCCGACCCTGGTGCCAATCTTAGTGATCCTTTTTACAATGTCCGGAGTTTTGCTCCAGATTTAATTTAGGAATATCTAGGTCATTCAGAAACTGAATGTAAAATGTACCCTCTATCCCAAAATAATTTTACTCTTCCAGTACCTCATTCATCAGATCTTTTTTTTTTTAAATAAATAAATGCCTTCAGAGCATCCCAAACTATATTAATTGTAGTTTAATTTTTATTTATCTCCCAAAAAGCCAGAATTTCTGACATCATTAACTTTTCTTTGTTAATTACTCCTAGCCAATGTGGGTTGAGAGAAAAACCTGCTATAAATCCCGAGCCCCTTTTATCTTGGTTAAAAACAATATTTAGTAGGACATGATCCGATATGGATCTCACCCCATATTTCATAATGTGAATCAAATTCAAGGCTTGGGTATTAACTAAACAGAGATCTATTCTAGACACTGTATTGAACGAATTACTATAACGGGAGAAGGCTAATTTGTTACCATATTTCTTCCGCCAAGTATCCAACCAGTCCACTTCTGCCGAGAACCTAGCAAGAAAGGATGACCCAGGGTGTCTCCTCTGCCTCCCTTCCTATCCAAACTATTGTCCAATACAACACCAAAGCAGGGGACCTTCACTTGTGGACAAAGTGTTGCATGCGCCAATTTAGAGAAAAGCACCACTGTGTTTTTCTCTATATACTATGCTAATTGCTCATGCAATAAGATCTATGTAAGTCTCACCACTAGGGATTAGCCTCTCTCCCATGACTAAGTCAGCGTGAGCTGACGAAACGTCGGGTTGTGGAGGGCTATCGGGTACAGTTTTAACTAGCAGCCAGTAGTGGTTATTTCAAGATAATAAGATGCACCCACTGGAAAAACCATAGCCGACAAGGATTGTATACTTTATGGGTGCATCTTGAAACCAAACTCACACACTTGGCTGTGTTTTTAAACACACATTCACAAGGGATACTTTGTTTTAATTGACACTAATAAAGTATTACGTTTTAGGGGGGGTTTCTAGTTTAGGGTTAACCCCTTGGGGGGCTACCCCTAAAGGTTGTTGGTACTATTGTATGCCCTGAAATCCCTCAGGGAGTTTTGTTGTTGGTTTATCACCACTAGGGAGAGCACGTTCTAGATATTCAAGCAGCCAAAAATGGTCCTAAACCTTTATGTCAGAAAACTTTGGTTAAGCACTTCAAAGAGTACCACAACAGTGACCCTTCCTTGTTGCAGGTCCGAGGCACTGAGTTCATACTGGAGCACGAGGAGGAAATTGGAAGAATCTCCTGGCACAAAAAGAATGTAAATAGATAGAAACATTGGGTACCAAAACTCCCACTGGTCTAAATGAGATCAATAGCTTCGTCTCCTTCCTGTAAGTATATACACTTTCCTATTCCATCATGTTTTTTTTTACATACATATATATGTATGCTTATCTACATACATATAAATAATTTCTAATCTCGTGTCACATATTTTAGTTACCACTTCCACATAATAATTTTTCCAGTATTACCTGTATTAACATACAGTTAAAAGGGTGGTACGGTGGAAAACTTATTTTTTTAAATCAACTGGTGACAGAAAGTTAAACAGATTTATTAATTACTTACATTAAAAAAATCTTAAACCTTCCAGTACTATTAGCTGCTGAATACAACAGAGAAAATTATTTTCTTTTTGGAACACAGAGCTCTCTGCTGACATCACAAGCACAGTGCTCTCTGCTGACATATCTGTCCATTTTAAGAACTGTCCAGAGTAGGAGAAAATCCCCATAGCAAACATATGCTGCTCTGGATAGTTTCATAAAATGGACAGAGATGTTAGCAGAGAGCACTGTGCTCGTGATGTCAGCAGAGAGCACTGTGTTCCAAAAAGAAAATAATTTCCTCTGTAGTATTCAGCAGCTAATAAGTACTGGAATGATTACGATTTTTTAATAGAAGTAATTTACAAATCTGTTTAACTTTCTGGCACCAGTTGATTAAAAAATAAAAAGTTTTCCACCGGAGTATCCCTTTAACTGATATCATACATGGTTTATTTTCCTAAATAATTAATACTTATTTTTATCTATATATATGAATTATTAGCTTTCATTTTTATAGTACATTCATAAAATATTATTTTTTACATTATTTTTTTAATTTTTGTTTCTTTGTCAATTGAGTTTCTCTTTGTGGTGGGGTTGTGCACTCTCTTTTGTGCAGGTACTCCTCTCACAACAAGTCTTTTATGTATTGTCCATAGTATTGATGTGTGTCAGTGTTTGTCATTCGTGTTTTCTTTACTTTTTATTCATGTTTCATAGATTCTTCGGGCATTTGGACTAAATGTTATGAATACCCCTACTCCAGATCCTGTTGTCCTTTTCCTTCCCCTTTAAACCATACCAATTATGATTTTTTTCACTAATTTTTTTATTCACCATCACTGTTTAATATTTTTTACAAACCCATTTTTTAAAGCAGAAAAGTTTTCCTTTATGTTAATAACCGAAGTTCTTTATCTACCCTTTATTACCAGTAGCGTTGCTAGAGAGTGACGGGGAGGGCGGGCTCACCGTTTCGGTTGACACCCTGCCTGGCCTGCCTGGCACTAAATAGCTGCACTCCAACTATCCCACAACAACCTATCCACCCTCCTCAGAAATGAAAAAATATTAAAAAACATACTATGCCGCACCATGAGGCTTTTTGGTTTAATTTTGAGTCGCCTTTTGTGACATTGGTGGGTTGAGTCTTATGTCACTGCACTTAGGCCGGAGTTTATGTCAGGAAGGAAGACAATGCAGCACCAACAGGCACATAAACAATAGTGAAGCCACACAAAAAAAAAAACTGCTCGGTACATTACCCACCCCATAATGTGCATGAATTTGTATTACTATGGATGTTTTTTGTGTCACATATGGGTTATTTACCTATTCTGTAAAAATTCTTACACAATTATTTTGTACCTTATTCTATTTTAACACAACATTAATTAAAAAATTTAGTAGGTATGCCAGCATGTACGTGTCCTAAAATTAACAAGGTGTGCAGTGTGTATTTTCAACCTTAAAATTAATAGTTATTAGTTATATAACATTTTTTTTCTATAATTAACATAAACATTAATGTAGCAGCTTTGTTTCATGATGCAGAACAAGAACAGTTGTTAAAGTGGGTGTTGATGTCCTTTTCTGCAGAAATATTGTAACGCCGAGC
This sequence comes from Hyla sarda, assembly GCF_029499605.1. Classification (NCBI taxonomy): domain Eukaryota; kingdom Metazoa; phylum Chordata; class Amphibia; order Anura; family Hylidae; genus Hyla; species Hyla sarda. The sequence continues at coordinate 371,824,356 of NC_079192.1, read as the reverse complement.
GCTCCGGGTCCCGCGGCTTCCCCGGAGCGCTCGCGGCGTTGTAGTAATCGCAGCACTCCGGTCTCTGACCGCAAGCGCTGCTGTGTTCGTGCCGGCGGGGACGCGATCTGTAGGACTGGTCAGACCCATTCACGGATCGCGCCCCGTTCTACTCACCCTCCTCCTGACACGCGCGGCCCCACTCCCGCTCCCCCTGAGATTTAAAGGGCCAGTGCACCGTTAATTGGTGCCTGGCCCAATTATCTCTAATCACCTCCCTACACTATTTATACCCACTTCCTCTTCCTGTCCCTGCCGGATCTTGTTGCCTTGCCCTGAGAAAGCATTATAGTGAGTTCCCAAGCCTGTGTACCCAGACCTTCTGCTGTTGCCCCTGACTACGAACCTCGCTGCCTGCCCTGACCTTCTGCTACGTCTGACCTCGCCTCTGTCTAGTCCTTGTGTACCGCGCCAGTCTCAGCTGCCAGAGAGGTCGAGTTGCCACTGGGGTACACGACCTAGTAGTTACCGCCGCAGCAAGTCCATCCCGCTTTGCGGCGGGCTCTGGTGAACACCGGTAACTGCTTAGAACCGATTCCCCAGTACGACCCGCGTCATCGCCTCTCTGGCACAGAGGATCCACCTCCAGTGTCCTCAATAGCCAATAGTCCGGACCCTGACAGTTGATCCGGCCATGGATCCCGCTGAGATGCCGAGTGTTGCTGATCTGACTACCGTTGTTGCCCAGCAGTCCCAGCAGATCGCCCAACAAGGACAACAGCTGATGCAGTTGACCGCCATGCTCCAGCAGCTTCTGCCTGCCCAGCGTAAACCATCTTCTCCACCAGCTCCAGCTTCTCCTCTACTCCGAGTTTCTGCAACTTCCCCTAGAGTCCGCTTGTCTCTTCCAGAGAAATTTGATGGGGACTCTAAGATGTGCCAGGGATTCCTGTCCCAATGTTCCCTGCACCTTGAATTGATGTCGGACCAGTTCCCCACAGGTGGCTTTCGTGGTCAGTTTGTTATCTGGAAAGGCCTTGTCCTGGGCCACACCGCTGTGGGACCGCAACGATCCTGTCACTGCTTCAGTTCAGTCCTTCTTTTCCGAAGTACGCAGTGTCTTTTAGGAGCCAGCCCGGGCTTCCTCCACCGAGACGGCTCTTCTGAATCTCGTCCAAGGGAGCTCTTCTGTGGGTGAATATGCTATCCAGTTTCGCACCCTCGCCTCTGAGCTAGCTTGGAACAATGAGGCCCTCTGCGCGACCTTCAAGAAAGGTTTATCCAGCCACATCAAAGATGTTCTGGCCGCACGAGAAATTCCTGCTACCTTGCCAGAACTCATCCAGTTGGCCAACCGCATTGATATGCGTTTCACAGAGAGACGCTTGGAGCTTCGCCAAGAAAAGGATTTTGTTCACACCCGACGGTTTCCTCGCTTGGGACCTCTCTTCCATAGTCCTCTGCAACCTACCCCTGTGCCTCCCGCCGAGGAGGCTATGCATGTGGACTGGTCTTGCCTGACCCAAGAAGAGAGGACTCGCCGCAGAAATGGAAATCTGTGCTTGTACTGTGCCAGTACTGAACATTTCCTTATAGACTGTCCTATTCATCCTCCGCGTCAGTGGAAACGCATGTACCTAGTTAACATGGGAGAGGCGTTACTAGGTGTGAATTCCTCCTCTCCACGCCTGACTATTCTAGTGCGGATTTCTCCTTCCGCTAACTCCTCCTTCTCTGCTGTGGCCTTTCTGGACTCTGGTTCTGCAGGAAACTTTATTGAAGCCTCATTCATTAACAGATTTAATATTCCAGTTACCCATCTCCTCAAACCCTTCTTCATCTCATCTGTAAACGGAGAGAATCTGGACTGCACAGTGCGTTATCGCACAGAACCCTTACTCATGACTGTTGGAGTACTCCACCAAGAAAAAATTGAATTCTTTGTTTTGCCAAATTGTACCTTGGACATTCTGCTTGGCTTGCCCTGGCTCCAGCGACACACTCCTACCCTCGACTGGACCACTGGGGACATTAAGTCCTGGGGCGCTTCCTGCCACAAATATTGCCTTAAATCTATACCAATCAGCCAAGTCCCTGTCGCTTCTTCACTGCCTGGTCTTCCTAAGGCCTACCAGAACTTTGCTGACGTCTTTAGTAAAAAAACAAGCAGAGGTCTTGCCACCACATAGACCCTATGACTGTCCTATTGACTTGCTCCCTGGTACCACACCACCCCGTGGCAGAATTTATCCTCTCTCCGCTCCAGAGACCAAGGCCATGTCTGAATACATCCAGGAAAATCTTGAGAGAGGTTTCATTAGGAAGTCTTCTTCGCGTCGCTGGAGCGGGGTTCTTCTTCGTGGCTAAGAAGGATGGCTCACTACGCCCCTGCATAGACTATCGTGGCCTCAATAAAATTACAGTAAAGAACCATTACCCTCTGCCTCTCATCTCTGAGCTCTTCGACAGACTGCGCGGAGCAAAAGTCTTTACAAACCTTGACCTCAGAAGTGCCTATAACCTCATTAGAATTCGTGAAGGTGATGAGTGGAAAACCGCTTTTAACACTAGAGATGGCCACTTCGTATATCTCGTCATGCCATTTGGACTTTGCAATGCCCCTGCAGTTTTTCAAGATTTTGTCAACGAAATCTTTCGGGACTTACTGTATACCTACGTAGTGGTCTATCTTGATGACATACTAATCTTCTCCTCCAACCTAGAGGAACACCGCCTACATGTTTGTCAAGTGCTCCAGCGCCTCCGTGCTAACCATCTCTACGCCAAAATTGAAAAATGTCTCTTTGACTGTGGCTGTCTTCCTTTCCTGGGATACCTTGTCTCAGGCAAGGTCTTCAAATGGACCCGGACAAGCTCTCCGCGGTCTTGGATTGGCCACGCCCCTCGGGACTTCGCTCTATCCAGCGCTTCTTCGGATTCGCTAATTACTACCGTCAGTTCATCCCCCACTTCTCCACTATCGTGGCTCCTATTGTGGCACTGACAAAGAAAGATGCAAATCTGAGATCCTGGTCTCCCCAAGCGGAAGAAGCTTTTACTCGCCTTAAGGCCGCCTTCGCCTCCGCTACCGCCTCAGTCTTGACTAGGCCTGATCCTCTGAAACCATTCTTCCTTGAGGTAGATGCCTCTTCGGTAGGAGCCGGGGCGGTTGTTCTTCAAAAAAACGCTAAAGGAAAAAACATCACTTGCGTTTTTTTCTCTAAAACTTTTTCTCCTCCTGAAAGGAACTACGCTATTGGTGACCGTGAATTGCTGGCCATTAAGTTGGCACTAGAGGAGTGGAGACATCTCCTGGAAGGATACCTTCACCCTATCACCATCTACACTGACCACAAAAAATCTGTCCTACCTACAGTCCGCCCAGCACTTAAATCCTCGCCAGGCCAGGTGGTCGTTGTTTTTTGCCCGCTTCAATTTCCAGATCCATTTTCGTCCTGCAGACAAGAATGTCAGGGCAGATGTCACGTTCCACCGATGCCACGGAAGCTGAAGCCTCTCCCCAACACATCATCCCTCCTGAGTGTCTGATCTCTGCTGCTCCTGCTTCTCTGGTGCCAGTTCCTCCAGGAAAAACGTATGTCCCTCCACGTCTTCGCCTCCGGACTCTCAAATGGGGTCATTCCTCCCACTTGGCGGGTCACGCTGGAATCAAGAAATCCATTCAGTTGATTGCCTGACACTATTGGTGGCCCACCTGGTGGACTGAGTTCGTACGGTCCTGTACTGTCTGTGCTCGTGACAAAACTCCTCGTCAGAAGCCTGCAGGTCTTCTCCTTCCCCTGCCGGTGCCCGATCAGCCCTGGTCACATATAGCGATGGACTTCGTCACTGACCTTCCTGTATCCCATGGCAACACTGTCATTTGGGTGGTCGTTGATTGATTCTCCAAGATGGCTCATTTTGTCCCGCTTCCTGGCCTCCCTTCTGCGCCACTGTTGGCGAAGCAATTCTTTTTGCACATTTTCCGTCTCCACGGACTGCCTACGCATATCGTCTCTGATAGGGGAGTTCAATTCATCTCAAAATTCTGGAGAGCACTCTGCACTCAATTGAAGATTAAATTAAATTTCTCGTCCTCCTACCACCCTCAGTCCAATTTACAAGTGGAGAGAGTGAACCAGACCCTTGGTGACTACCTGCGACATTGTGTATCCTCCCGCCAAGACGATTGGGTCTACCTGTTTTCCTGGGCTGAATTCTTGTACAATTTCAAAGACTCTGAGGCATCCGCCAAGTCTCCATTCTTTGTGGTGTACGGCCGTCACCCGCTTCCCCCCCTCCCCATCCCCACTTCATCTGGAGTTCCTGCCGTAGTTGAATTGACCCGGGACTTTTCCTTGATCAGGAAAGAAACTCCAAAGTCGCTCTCACTGGCCTCTTCTCGAATGAAGAGACATGCGGATAAGAAGAGAAGAACTCCTCCTGTCTTCGCTCCTGGTGACAAAGTGTGGCTCTCTGCCAAATATATCCGGTTTCGTGTTCCTAGCTACAAGCTGGGTCCACGTTACCTTGGACCATTTAAAGTCAAAAGTCAAATCAATTCTGTCGCCTACAAACTTCATCTTCCTCCTTCTCTTCGTATTCCTAACTCCTTTCATGTTTCCCTTCTCAAACCTCTCGTTCTTAACCGCTTTTCCCCCAAGGTCACCGTTCCTGCTACCGTCTCTGGCTCCTCTGATGTCTTTGCGGTAAAAGAAATCCTCGCCTCCAAGGTTGTCAGAGGTAAAAAAAAAATTCTTGTTGACTGGGAGAATTGTGGCCCCGAAGAGAGGTCTTGGGAGCCCGAGGACAATATCCTCGACAAGGAGCTCATCCATAGGTTCCTGGGCTCCAAAAAGAGGGGGAGACCTAAGGGGGGGGGTACTGTAACCGATTCCCCAGTACGACCCGCGTCATCGCCTCTCTGGCACAGAGGATCCACCTCCAGTGTCCTCACCAGCCGCTAGTCCGGACCCTGACAAATATGCCCTTTCTGTAAGCCAGGTTGGACCTGGAATACATGTGTGACTTTTAAATGGAGATGAGACTTTTTTTTCTTCATAAATAGCGACTATTGCATTTGATAAATACATGACCACTGCAAAGTAAAAAAAATAAAAAATACTACATGAGCAGATTTCAGAAATGTGCTTTGGAATAAGCAAAAATCAAAAAGTCGCAGCATGTATAGAAAAGTCGCACGTGCGCAAATTTGTTCACTTTGGAGCTTGATAAATCTGCTTCTATATGTTTACCCCATCTTGTGCACGTGTCTATCATCACATACTTTATACATTTTTTATTGGTTTGTACTGTTACCCATGTAGATGTACTATTACGCTATAATACAGTCATGGTCGTAAATGTTGGCACCCCTGACATTTTTCAAGAAAGTTAAGTATTTCTCCCAGAAAAGGATTGCAGTAACACGTTTTGCTATACACATGTTTATTCCCTTTGTGTGTATTGGAACTAAACCAAAAAAGGGAGGAAAAAAAGCTAATTGGACATGATGTCACACCAAACTCCAAAAATGGTCTGGACAAAATTATTGGCACCCTTAAATTAACATTTGGTTGCACACCCTTTGGAAACAAATAACTGAAATCAGTCGCTTCCTATAACCATCAATAAGCTTCTTATACCTCTCAGCCGGAATGTTGGACCACTCTTCCTTTGCAAACTGCTCCAGGTCTCTCTTATTGGACGGGCACCTTTTCCCAACAGCAATTTTAAGATCTCTCCACAGGTGTTCAATGGGATTTAGATTTGGACATTTTGCTGGCCACTTAAAACTCTCCAGTGTTTGGTTGCCATCCATCTCTGTGTGCTTTTTGACGTATGTTTGGGGTCATTGTCCTGCTGGAAGGCCCAAGATCTCGGATGCACACCCAGCTTTCTGACACTGGGCTGTACAGTGCAAAATCCGTTGGTAATCCTCAGGTTTCATGATGCTTTGCACACATTCTACGCACCCAGTGCCAGAGGCAGCAAAACAACCCCAAAACATATTTGAACCTCCACCATATTTCACTGTAGGTACTGTGTTCTTTTCTTTGTAGGCCTCATTCTGTTTTTTTCCAAAAAGCTTTATCTTAGTCTCATCTGTCCACAAAACATTTTTTCCAGAAGGATTTTGGCTTACTCAAGTTCATTTTGGCAAAATGTAGTCTTGCTTTTTTATGTCTCTGTGTCAGCAGTGGGGTCCTCCTTGGTCTCCTTCCATAGCGTTTCGTTTCATTTAAATGTCGACGGATAGTTTGCGTTGACACTGATGCTCCCTGAGCCTGCAGGACAACTTGAATATCTTTGGAAATTGTTTGGGGCTGCTTATCCACCATCCACCATCCGGACTATCCTGCATTGAAATCTTTCATCAATTTTTCTCTTCCGTCCATACCCAGGGAGATTAGCTACAATGTGCTATGGGTTGCAAACTTCTTGATAATGTTGTGCACTGTGGACAAAGGCAAATCTAGATCTCTGGAGATGGACTTGTAAGCTTGAGATTGTTGATATTTTTTCATGTTTTTGGTTCTCAGGTTCTCAAGTTCTTCCCCTCTTTCTGTTGTCCATGCTTAGTGTGGCACATACAGACACACAATGCAAAGACTAAGTGAACTTCTCTCCTTTTTATCTGCTATCAGGTGTGATTTTCATGTTGCCCACACCTGTTATTTGCTCCAGGTGAGTTTAAAGGAGTATTGCATGCTTAAAACAATCTTATTTTTCCACAGTTTTGAAAGGGTGTCAATAATTTTGTCAAGCCCTTTTTTGGAGTTTGGTGTGACATTATGTCCAATTTGCTTTATTTCCTCCCTTTTTTGGTTAAGTTCCAATACACACAAAGAGAATAAACATGTGTATAGCAAAACATGTGTTACTGCAATCCTTTTCTGTGAGAAATTTTTCAGGGGTGCCAACATTTTGCTATTCTGCACTATTCATGTTACTTTACATGCCATTCAATAGTATCATAATTATTCTATGGTCCTCTATTATTATTATTATTTCTTCCAATTTCACCACTATCAACCTTTTGTGGAAACTGCATTTATCCATTGCTCCCCTTAGTTCTCTCCTCCCCCCTTTTTATCTTTTGGACACAGCGATCTTTCCAATATTATTCACCCTTTACCTCATTAGTATCACCTTTTTTCATCCATTTTCTCCAATTCCCTATTAACTTTTTATGTCCCCCTCTTTTTTTTTTGTTACCATACCACATCTATTTTCCTATTACATTGTCCCCTTTCCACCCCCTGTATGCGCAGTTGAGCATATAACGTCCATTTTCCCTGCGTCTTAACACAGAGCAGATCGGCCTATACATAACACACTGCTTAGCAGCGGGTCTTGCGATATCCCATCTGTGGGATCGGGAGTGACATACTCACACAACCAGCGAAGTCTGAGGTTAAGTCCAGCCTCCGGTCTCTGCTCCTTTACAGATCAGATGTGTACATGTCTTTCCATTGCATATCCTATAAATACTAAGGTCATCCAAGTCCACACCACTCCTGGAAAAAAAAAAACTGCGGCCTTCGTCATCATCCAGCCCATCCCCCTTTTGTTTTGTACTCTTCTAAGTATTGTATCTCTGTCAGCCTAGGAAAAAACTTTCACCAATACAGTTCTGGGTGGATATCCCGGAGGGGGTTTATGGGCGGGTACTCGATGTGCCCGTTCGATGCCAAAGTTGCCTGATGGACAGTCTCCTGTAAAAAGTTCCTTAAACCATTTTTTTTTAAATGCAATCATATTATTCCCTTCTGATCTTTCCAGTAGCCCCAAAATGCAAATTTTTTATCCTCTCAAACGATCTACTAGTTCTGAAATTTTCGTTTTAATAAATTGCTTTTCTTTAAGTAACTGATCAACAGTTGATTGTAGTTTAGATAATCCCAATTCTAGGTCTGGCATTTCCTTTTCAATTTGGCCCACTCTTTGCCTAACTTTTGAGAGATCATCTCTTACAAAACTAATCTCAAGGGAAAATAATCCAACTTGTGTGGATAAGTCCTTTAAGGAAGAGTTACATTGTTTAATGTCTGCCAAAATATTAGACAGGATCTGCGGCGATATATTTTCTTCAGAGACAGACCCCATTGCTCCCTGCCCCTTGAAGACCTCATATTTTGAGCCTGATGTTTTAGAGCTACTGGGTGAGATGTCTTTCATGTTTTTATTCCTTGTGAATGGGGGAGATTTCATATATTTATAAATTTTTGCTGAGCCGACTCCTGTCTTTGGAGAACTGTTCCCCCCTGATCTGCGTTGTAGCAATTTAGGTGGCATAATTAAGGCATAGCTTTGGGTGAAATTTTTATGTAAATGAATATAAATGGCGCTGTTTTTTCTTTGGGGGGGGGGGGGGGGAGCCGGATCTCTCTAACATGGTTCTCTACATCTCCAATAGGATTCTTTCCTTTTTATTATTCTCCTACATCAGTTTTTAGGGTGACTTTGATCCCCAATTTTTTTCTCTTTCCTTTTTTTTTTTTTTTTATTGTAGGAGGAGGCGTAAATAGCCCGGGGTATTTTTTTTATTTATTTTTATCTTTTATTTAATTATTTATTTTTTCTTCATGGGTTTGAAAAATACTGAGCGACTGTTGAAGGTGGGTTCATTGAATGTGAAAGGTTTGCACTGTCCAGGTAAACGCTCCATTTTGACTAATCTTTTGAAGAAAAAAGATTTAGATCTGGTTTTTCTACAAGAGACACACTATATGCGAGATCATAAGTGTAAGTTAACGTCTAGACACTTTCCAATAGCTTATCATAGCTTTACGTCAAAGGCTAGATCTAGGGGTACAAGCATTCTTGTAGCTCAATACACTCCTTGGCAAGAGATTGATAGCTGCATCGATGAGGAAGGGAGATTTATTTTCGTGAAGGGGAGCATTCTATCCCAAAAACTTACTTTTGCATCAGTTTATTTGCCTAATATCAAACAGAGAGAGGCACTGCATCAGATATTAAAAAAAAATTGGAAACTTTTTCAGAAGGGATGTTAATTTTGGGTGGAGATTTTCATTTTGCTTTAAACCCACAGATAGATACATCTAAAGGAACCTCAGGAATGAGTACCACAGCAATAGAGGGTTGTAAAAAAGAGCTGCTTAACCCCTTAAGGACTCAGGGTTTTTCCGTTTTTGCACTTTCGTTTTTTCCTCCTTACCTTTTAAAAATCATAACCCTTTCAATTTTCCACCTAAAAATCCATATTATGGCTTATTTTTTGCGTCGCCAATTCTACTTTGCAGTGACATTAGTCATTTTACCCAAAAATGCACGGCGAAACGGAAAAAAAAATCATTGTGCGACAAAATCGAAAAAAAACGCCATTTTGTAACTTTTGGGGGCTTCCGTTTCTACGCAGTGCATATTTCGGTAAAAATTACACCTTATCATTATTCTGTAGGTCCATACGGTTAAAATGATACCCTACTTATATAGGTTTGATTTTGTCGCACTTCTGGAAAAAATCATAACTACATGCAGGAAAATTTATACGTTTAAAAATGTCATCTTCTGACCCCTATAACTTTTTTATTTTTCCACGAACGGGGCGGTATGAGGACTCATTTTTTGCGCCGTGATCTGAAGTTTTTATTGGTATGATTTTTGTTTTGATCTGACTTTTTGATCACTTTTTATTCATTTTTTAATGTTATAAAAAGTTACCAAAATACGCTTTTTTGGACTTTGGAATTTTTTTGCGCATACGCCATTGACCGTACGGCTTAATTAATGATATATTTTTATAGTTCGGACATTTACGCACGCGGCGATACCACATATGTTTATTTTTATTTTTTTTTACACTGTTTTATTTTTCTTATGGGAAAAGGGGGGTGATTCAAACTTTTATTAGGGAATGGGTTAAATGACCTTTATTAACACTTTTTTTTTACTTTTTTTTTGCAGTGTTATAGGTCCCATAGGGACCTATAACACTGCACACACTGATCTCTCATCCTGATCACAGGCGTGTATTAACACGCCTGTGATCAGCATTATCGGCGCTTGACTGCTCCTGCCTGGATCTCAGGCTCGGAGCAGTCATTCGTCGATCGGACACCAAGGAGGCAGGTAAGAGCCCTCCCGGTGTCCGATCAGCTGTTCGGGACGCCGCGATTTCACCACGGCGGTCCCGAACAGCCCGACTGAGCAGCCGGGATACTTTCAGTTTCACTTTAGAAGCGGCGGTCAGCTTTGACCGCCGCTTCTAAAGGGTTAATACCGCACATCGCCACGATCGGCGATGTGTGGTATTAGCCGCGGGTCCCGGCCGTTGATTAGCGCCGGGACCCACGCGATATGAAGCGGGATCGCGGCGCGATCCCGCTTCATATCGCGGGAGCCGGCGCAGGACGTAAATATACGTCCTGCGTCGTTAAGGGCTTAATAATCAATTCATAGATGCCTGGCGTATTTTACATCCAGGTGATAGAGACTACTCTTTTTATTCAGATGAGCATGATTCTTTTTCTCGAATAGACTATTTTTTCCTGAAACAGCAAGATATTGAATTGCTATGTAGATAGATAGATAACATATTTTTTTCAGATCATGCACTAATTAAAATTGAGATTAAAATTCCACAGCTAGTAGCAAGACAGTGTAACTGGATTTTAAACAAATCATTGCTAAAAGACACGATTACCATGGAAGATTTAAAAAGGCAGCTAATTGAGTATTTTTCATTGAACGAAACTGAGGAAATTACACCAGGTACTTTGTGGGAAGCACATAAATGTGTTGCCAGAGGAATTCTTGTTAAACATGGTTCTAGAATTAAAATCAGGACAGAAAAGGTGAACAATCTTTTGAAGGAGATAAGAGAACTGGAACTTGCTCATAAGAGAATTGAGGTCACTAAATTGCAGTTAATGGTTAAACAGAAAAGGGAGGAACTTAGATTCCTCCTGATGGAACAAGCAAAAAAACAAATAGCTAGGACTAGAGGACACACGTATGAGTTTAGCAATAAGATTGATAGGACATTAGCGGCAGCGTCTAAGCTACGAATAGCTAACTCATATATTCCCCAAATAAGACAAGATACACAGAATGCCACGTACTGCATATCTGAGATAGCAGATACATTTAAGAAATTTTATGAGGAACTTTATCATATTGATAGGCATAACCCTGCTACGTCGCGAAATTTAGGGAAAAGATTAAAACATACATAGCAGAGTCAGGTTTACCGCGGGATTAGAAAAGGAGATAACTCTGGAAGAATTGGAACAGGTTATTAATAATACAGCAGAGAGGAGGGCCCCTGGCCCAGATGGATTTTCTTTGATGTTTTATAAGAATTTAAGTAAGATTTTGGCTCCGCATTTTTTAAAAGCATTTAATATGGTTAGAGAGGGAGTGCCCCTTCCAAGAGATGCTAGTAGGGCTACGATTGTGGTTATTCCAAAAGAGGGGAAAGATAAAACACAATGTGGAAGTTAGACGACAATTTCATTGTTGAACGTAGATTATAAACTGTTTTCTAAAATTCTGGCTTGTAGATTGGCTAAAGTAATAGAAGAAATTGTCCATCTGGAGCAAGTGGGGTTTATTACAGGAAGAGAGGCTAAAGATAACACTACAAGGACCATAGATTTGATCCAGTTCACCCGATCGAACAAAACCCCAATAATGTTGTTGGTTACGGAGGCAGAAAAGGCGTTCGACCGGGTGAACTGGATCTATATGGAGGAAACACTTCGACATTTGGGGATACAAAAATATTTTTTAAACTGTGTCCTTGAACTATACCGGAACCTAACTGCTAGGATAAGGGTTAATGGGGTCCTTTCAGAGGAAATGGAATTAAGGAATGGAACTAGGCAAGGGTGCCCAATGTCACCCTTAATATTTATTCTTGTATTAGAGTCATTCCTTTGTAAAATAAGGAAGAACACTGAGGTGAGGGGGATTCTGGTTCAAGACAGTATTCATAAAGTGGCAGCATTTGCTGATGATCTTATTTTCTTTATTTCAAATCCATTGGTTACTCTCCCTTCTCTTATGAAAGAGTTTGAAATCTATGCACGTTTCTCAAATTTTAAGATCAATTTTAGTAAATCGGCAGCTTTGAATATTAATTTAAAAAGAGATACTGTGCAACTCCATCAAAGTAACTTTAGCTTTACCTGGGCAGAACAAGCTGTGAAGCTATTAGGGATATGGATATCCGCTGATAGAAAACAATTGCATAATTTAAATATCCCTCCTCTGTTAAAAAAGATTCACCAAAAGTGTCGGAAATGGTCCCCTAATTTGTTTTCATGGTTTGGACGCTGTGCTCTTTTTAAGATGTCAATTTTGCCGGACATCCTGTATCTATTTCAATGTATCCCTATTTATCACCCACCAGGTTTCTTTAAGGAAATAGCGTCTATCCAGAGTGAGTTTATATGGGGAGGAAAGAAACCAAGAATAAAAAGGGAGACAATGTGCTAACCTAAGCAGAAAGGAGGGGTGGGCCTTTCAGATTTGAAAGGGTATTATATTGCTTCATATCTTGCCCAGGTGTTAGAATGGTGTAGAAAATCTCCCAAGAAACTTTGGGTGGAGATTGAAAAAGCAGCAATACAAATACCATTAAATGCTCTACCTTGGTGCTCAGGAGAAGAGATAGAAAGGCTAAAGGAATCCTCGACTATCTGGGCTACCTATCGGGTATGTATGGAGGATCGGGTACGAGAGCTTTTCTTACCGTATAATTCGCAACAAACTCCAATTGTAGGCCACCCCGCTTTCCCTGCTGGGTTAGAGGAGCAAGCTTTTAGGCAATGGGATGTTGTGGAGAGAGCTAGAGTAACTTACATGAGGAGGGAGGACTCCCCCAATGAATGGCGCGATCCAGATGAAATTTTACCTGTTGAAAAGCTGGCAGGGTGGAGGAGGCTACAATTAAAACATTATATGGCCTCTATTCATAAACCAGAATGGTATAGGAAGAGCAATACGGCTTTTGAGGATTTGTGTTTTACGGAGGAACAGATTAAACATGCCCTATCCCGTATCTATCAATTATGGTTGTTTTTAAAAGATCAGCCTCTACCAGCTTATACTGAGAAATGGGAAAAAGATTTAGATAGATGTTTTTCGCAAGAAGAGTGGCATAAGATGTTTAATTTAACACATTGTTCAGTTATTTCTACACGTATGCAAGAAGCTAATTTTAAGATAATCTCACGCCGGTATAGGGTGCCGATAGGCTTGGAAAAAATTCATAAAGCTTTAAATACACTATGCTGGCGATGTGGGAAGGAGAGAGGTACTCTTTTGCATATTTTTTGGCATTGTCCTCAGATCAGGAGTTTTTGGGAGCAAGTTTATAACATCATAGGGGAGGTAACGAAATGAACGATCTCAAAGTCTCCAGAATTTTTTCTTTTACAACATAATGATATGCTAGGAGCTGTGTTACTTTTTTTTGGAGACAGAAAGAGACACCTTCAATAGCTTTTTGGTACCACAGAGTCAATGATGCCATGTGCTTGGAGAACCTGCATTTGGGTAATAGGGATGAAGATATTTGGTTCCTAAGTACATGGCAGGCATGGAAGGAATATCAGAAATCCATAAAATACGAGGAGGAAATATCTAGGGGGGAGGGGAATTGTAGAGAGTAGAGGAGTAGAGAGCAACACATGTGGGTAGAGCTCGGTACAAATTCTTTAAGTACAGTGTGGTTTTGCTATTTGAAAAGGAAGTGATAAACTATATCGGGTATAAGGATGGATAATTGCTGTACCAACTCCTGTTTTTCTTTCTTTTTGCATTGTGTTTTTTTTTCTTGTGTTGTATTTGAAAAATAAAGAATATAAACAAAAAAAAAGTCAAGACTCCCCTTTATCTTAGTATTGAAAGTGAAAGCGCAAGAAGGAGAGTAACTGCAAGACCATGAATTATATCTATTCCTTTACTCCAATTCCAAAGCTCCTGCTGCTAATTCCAGGCCTAAGGCTTATTTTCAGTGATCTCTTATGTATTATCCAGGGGTCAGGACTTACCTCCCCTATTTAAGGGACAAATCAGGAGATAGCGTTTCTAGGGCTCACTGCATATGTAGCACCCATCTACGGTAGGTCCGGAAATTACTTGTGGTGAGATAGGAGGAGAGGGACGCTATGCAGCAGTGCCTGCTCAGTCTCTGTTCCTCGATGGCATCTGCGAGTGTTCAAGCATCCCTCTATGTGCGGTCACAGAGGGATACCATCTAGTTCCGGCGCTGCCACTGCGCCTCAGACAGCGCATACTTCGTCTCTCAACTTGGTGTCCCAGTCTGGAGAGGAGAGGGAGGAGCCACTTCATCTGGCTCACACTCCTCCAGCTCTCCCAAGATCCCTTTGTCGACTCCTCCGCACAAGACACCAGCCCGTGGTCCCACATAATCTCTCCGCCGCCCACAGAACGAGAATCCGGGGCAGCCCTCACCTCAGCCTAGTAATGGAGCTGGGAGGGGGTGTCAAAAAAGTCCCATTTGGGAATACCATCAGCCTGGATCCCGCGGATAACCTCATGGAAACATGCAGCGTTCGTCGGAGGTCAGGGGGAGGAGTCAAAGTTCTGCGGCCTCACGTCATGCCGCCAAGTGTCCCACATCCCTGCATATCCTCAATACTTACTTGTGGTCTGATATGGAGGAATTTCTGTAACTGGGGAGAAGCATCTTAAATATATTTTGCACTATCCATATTTGTGAAGTGTTGGTGTGGCACCATGGTAAAATCTACTCTGATGCATCAGGCATTGGTGGGTGGAAATCCTGGCGGATCCATGTCTGATTCATCTTCACAAAGGTCAGTCTCCCCACATTTTTCGTGCAGAAACGAGTTCTCCTTGGGGTTACAATGGCCCCCACCGCACTAAACACCCGCTCTGATGGCACACTACTGGCCGGGCAGGACAGCTTTTCCAGGGCAAACTCTGCTAGTTGCAGCCACAAATCAAGTTTGACTGCCCAGAAGTCCAGCAGATCTTCAAGGTGTGTTGTCAGGGTCATGTGAAGGTATGCCACCACCTGCTGGTTCAGGTCCTGCTCCAGGTCTACCTACTGCTGATGAGATGCTTCACTATGCAGGCGAAGAAAGCTGATCATCAGCGACTGTAGACTGGCTGCTGCTGATGGAGCTGATACTGCTCCTGCAACCCCACCCCTCCCCAGCAGCCATGGCAGTGGAAGGTGAGCGCAGAGGCCCCTCCAAGTCAGACCTGCGAGAGGATGGACGATGGCGCAGATAGGTATCGGCCAACTGACGTAGCATGTCTCTGTAGTAGGTCAGTTTTCCTATCTCTCGGTGGGTGTTAAAGGCCCCCATTTTGTGCCGTAGCGAGGGTCCAATAAGGTGGAGAGCCAGAAGTCATCCTGTTGCCAAAAGGTGACAATTCGACAGTCAATACGCAAGCAAGTGAGCATGCATCATGCCATTTGTGCAAGTGATTTCAAGTAGAGTTAACAGACATGGTCACACATCTACATTTTGTACTTTGATCTAATTGCTTCTCAGCATAAATTCAAAAACTAACAGGTTGTTAGTATACATTTTGATCAAAAGGTACAAGCCCACTCGCCATGTCAAGGCCATCTATTTAGAGTGGGTCCCTAATGTCCCTAGCATAAAATGGAGTACCACTGGGGGGGCGACCACCACCGCCGCAACACCAGTGCCGCAACACCAGTGCCCAGTGCGACCACCACCGCTGCAACACCAGTGCCCAGTGCACCACCGCCGCAACACCAGTGACCCACTGGCAGAGCAGTCCCAATGCCACTCAAACCAGTCCCTGGACCTCACACGGTGCCATGGCAGCAATGGATGCTGCACAGCACCACACCAGTGTGAACAAGGTGTAAAGGCTCACTTACCATGTGCTCCTAGTCAGACTGGGAGGATGTCAGAAATGAAAGGGCCTTGTGTAGCTACCTGCTACTTTATATAGGGTTGGGCTGGGGGGTGGGGCAGAGTGCAGACCAAGTGAAAGCAACCAAAAAAAGGGGGCAAGTGGGCTTGTACCTTTGGATCAAAATGTATAATACCAACCTGTTAGTTTTTGAATATATGCTGAGAAGCAATTAGATCAAAATACAAAATGTGGATGTGCAACCATGTCTGTTTTCTCTACTTGAATTCACCTTTGTGCAATTGACTTGGAGGTACTACCTGCCTCCATCTCATCTGCATTTTGCCACTGTGTGTCTGGGTCCTCTGTCTCGTCTTCATCATCACCCTGTAGCTCCTCTGGCTGCTCCTGCTCCTCCTCTCTTATAAAATGACTATAAAAACCACCCATTTCGTGAAACCTAAACTGTGCTCTACTGCCCCCTCCTTCTCCTCTTCCAGTTCAGCCCCCACAGGGCTCATGTGGCCGTGAGATGTAGGCGCCACGTCTCCAGTGCCCTGACCAGCCATTGTTTCCAACACGTGTTGTAGGAAACGAAGCAGTGGAATGATGTAGTTGATCCCATAATCTGTGTGATTGACTAACAATGTGGCTTTCTTAAAGTGCCTGAGCAAACGGCAGGTTTCAAGTATGATCTGCAACTGGTAGATATTGAAGTTCCACAGGGGAGTCCTCCTATCCGCTTGGATCATCAAGAAATCGGTGATGGCTTTTCTCTGTTCACATGGTCGGTACAACATATAGAGGGTGGAATTCCAATGTGTGAAAACTTCGCAAATCAGATTATGTTAGCATATGCCGTTCTGACACTGCAGCTCAAGGACGGTGTGCTTTGTGGGGAACGAGTGACTGAAGTGCATGCAAAGTTTCCTTCCCATTGTTAGGATGTCTTGCAGATGGGGGACACTTCAGGAACCGCTTGACAACCAGATTGAACACTCGTGCCATGCAGGGCGCATGGCTCAGGCTTCCTTGACGCAGTGCAGACAAGATGTTCTTCCTGTTGTCGGTTACCATTGTTCCCATTTCCAGTTTTTGTGGAGAAAGCTATGATTCGATTTCTTAATAAATGGCCTTTAGTAGTTCCTCCCTTGTGTGACCAAGGCAAACCATGTGAAGAAAAGGACCAATAGTCACAGGACCAATAGTCTGAGAGCATGGAGGCGGAAGCGGCGTGACCTCTCCAAGTTGCTGTTGTGGCTGTGCAGGAACCACATTTACCCAGTTGGCCGTAAAGTACATGTATTGTCTCTGACTGTAGTTACAGCTCCTCACATAGGCGCTGCTGTGCACTTTGGTACACACCGACAGGCTCATGGACTGGATCCCCTTCTGTTCCACAAAATTGTACAGGCTGGTACTGCATTTTTTGCAAAGAAAGGATGGCTTGGGACTCTCCACCTCAGCTTGGCACAAGCCATCAGTTCTCTGAAACATGCAGAGTCTACCACTTTGAAAGGGAGGTACTGTAGCACCAGTAACTTGGACCGGAGCACATTCAGTGCCATAGTTTCTGTGCCATTGGATGAGTGGGTGCATACTGTTGCCTCTTGGACATGGCTTCGCTGATGGATTGCTGGCGGAATGACTGACTTGAAGTAGGCGGAGCAGGAGAATTTGGAGCGATAGAAGATGGGTATGACAGACAGCTACCGTCTGCTGAGGTGGTGGAGTCTTGGCTGGCTGAAACAGGGAGCTGTGTGCCACTGGGTGATGCAGCAGGCTGGGCCATCGCATCGGAGCCACGGTTCTCCCAGGCCGCTTTATGGTGACGCTGCATATGTTAATGCAGGGCCGTGGTGCCAATATTGGGACCCAGCCCACACTTCACCTTCTGTCGACACATCTTGCATGTGGCCAGGTTAACATCCTCTGGATGCTTGATGAAAAACTGCCACACCGCCAAGTAGTTGATTTCCCCCCCAACAGTCCGCACTGATTTACTGCTACTTCCACTGACTCCATGAAATCCTGTTCCGCTACCTCCTGGGAATATAGGCTGCCGCAAAGCAGGTGGTCTACCCCTGGCACGTTTGGCTCCAGACTTCTGCCACCATGCTGACTGCCAACCATGCTACCACCTTGCTGGCTCAGCTGCTGCCTCACGGGCAGCCTGCAACCCTCTTCTCCTGATGATGTTGAAGCTCCTTCTGCACCCGGCTCCCAAGTACGATCGGCTTCATCATCATCGAGTTGTGTCTGCATGTCACTGATGTCCTCCTCAGGTTCCTCAACAGTGTCTGCTTCAGGAGCCCGAATGCTCGCAACACCACCTCCCACACCACTCTCCCCATCACTACTTGCTAGCCTAGCGGAGGAAGCAGCGGATGTCTCCTCCACTTCTTGGCTAGGCAGTAGCTGCTGACTGTCCTCTAGTAGATTGTCCTCACTAAATAGTGGAGCTGAACCCACAACATATGTTACTTCTGTGGGGGAGGGAACAGCATGGGACTGAGGCAATGGGAGGATAGGGACTGCTCCCGGGCCATACCAACTGAGGGTTGTGTCTGATTAACCCACAGACTGTTGATTGGGGGTGTCAGATGTCCCTTGTGATGAAGTGGATGACCGAGTTAACCAATTGATGATGGCAGATGGGCTGCTGGTCGAGACACAAGCACTAGGTGATACTGGGAGCTCAGGCCTCTCGCTGCCACTCCTGCTGCCATTCAACCTTAGTCTCTTGTGACCTCTGCCTGATGAAATTAGACCTCTGCTACTCCTCTGTGCACGTCCTGGCACTTCTCTGCCTGACATACTTATATACCAGCTAAGTGCGTATATATGTTACACTTATGAGAAGAGGACTATGTGCTCCACTACACTTAAAACTGTATTAGATTACATACAGTTTAAACTTATGAGAGGAGGACTATGCACTGCACTACAAACTGTATAAGGCTACATAAACAAGTGGGTAGCTTTGGCTGGACTTTCACAGTAACTAGGCCCAAATTAGTTTAACAGGAAAATATATAAAGGACACCAGGTAGGTGTACATACAGTTTAAACTTACGAGAGGAGGACTATGAGCTCCACTACAAACTGTATAAGGCTATAGAAAAAAGTGGGTAGCTTTGGCTGGCCTTTCACAGTAATTAGGCCCAAATTAGTTTAACAGGAAAATATATAAAGGACACCATGTAGGTGTACGTACAGTTTAAACTTCTGAGAGGAGGACTATGCACTCCACTACAAACTGTATATGGCTACAGAAACAAGTGGGTAGCTTTGGCTGGCCTTTCACAGTAACTAGGCCCAATATGGTTTAACAGGAAATGATATAAAGGACACCACGTAGGTGTACATACAGTTTAAACTTACGAGAGGAGGACTATGTGCTCCACTACAAACTGTATAAAGTTACAGAAACAAGTGGGTAGCTTTGGCTGGCCTTTCACAGTAACTGGGCCCAAATTAGTTTTATAGGAAAATATATACAGGACACCATGTAAGTGTACACACAGTTTAAACTTATGAGAGGAGGACTATGCCTCCACTACAAACTATATAAGGCTACAGAAACAAGTGGGTAGCTTTGGCTGGCCTTTCACAGTAACTAGGCCCAAATCAGTTTAACAGGAAATTATATTAAGGACACCATGTAGGTGTACATACAGTTTAAACTTATGAGAGGAGGACTATGCCTCCACTACAAACTGTAAAAGGTTACAGAAAGAAGTGGGTAGCTTTGACTGGCCTTTCACAGTAACTAGGCCCAAATTAATTTTACAGAAAAATATATAACGGACACCACGTAGGTGGTTAACCTCTTAAGGACCCAGGACGTATGGGTACGTCCTGGGTCCCGATCCTGCGATATAACACCGGGTCACACGGTGACCCCGCATCATATCGCGGCGGGCCCGGCATCATAATGAAGCCGGGACCCGCCGCTAATAGCACGCGGCACTGATCGCTGTGTCGCGCGCTATTAACCCTTTAGCCGCGCGCTCAAAGCTGAGCCTATAGGCTAAAAAATGAAAGTAAAAGTGCCCGGCTAGCTCAGGGAGCTGTTTGGGAACAGTTGTAGCACAGGAAGAGGTCTTCTTACTTTCTCCTGCACTGTCCGATCGCCGAATGAATGCTTCAAGCCTGAGATCCAGGCTTGAGCATTCAATCGCCGAAAACACTGATTGATCCATTCCTATGGAGATGAATCAATCAGTGTAAAAGATCAGTTAATGCAATGTTATGGCCCCCTATAGGAGCTATAATATTGCATAAGAAAAGTGTAAAAAAATCATTAACCCTTTCAATTATCCCTTCCCCTAATAAAAGTTTTAATCACCCGACATTTCCAAGAATAAAAAAAAACACAGTGTAAATAAAAATAAACATATGTGGTATCACCGCGTGCGGAAATTTCCGAATTATAAAAATATACCACTTTTTAAACCACATGTTCAATGGCGTACGCGCAAAAAAATTCCAAAGTCCAAAATAGCGCATTTTTTATCACTTTTTATACCACAAAAAATGAATAAAAAGTGATCAAAAAGTCTGATCATAACAAAAATGGCACCACTAAAAACTTCAGATCACGGCACAAAAAATGAGCCCTCATAGCGCCCTGAACACAGAAAAATAAAAAAGTTATAGGCGTCAGAAGATGACCATTTTAAATTTATAAATTTTCCTGCATGTAATCATGATTTTTTTCTGAAGTGATACAAAAGCAAACCTATACAAATAGGGTATCATTTTAACCGTATGGACCTACAGAATAAAGATAAGGTGTCATTTTCGCCAAAAAATTTACTGCATAAAAACGGAAGCCCCCAAAACTTACAAAATAGTGTTTGGTCACACATTGATTTTTTTCCCGTTTCACCGTAGATTGTTGGGTAAATTGACTAATGTCATTACAAAGTAGAATTATTGACACACAAAATAAGCCATCATATAGAATTTTAGGTGAAAATTTTAAAGAGTTATGATTTTTTTAAATTAAGGAGGAAAAATTGAAAATGAAAAAATGGAAAAAGCCCGGGTCCTTAACCCCTTAAGGACTCAGGGTTTTTCCGTTTTTGCACTTTCGTTTTTTCCTCCTTACCTTTTAAAAATCATAACCCTTTCAATTTTCCACCTAAAAATCCATATTATGGCTTATTTTTTGCGTCGCCAATTCTACTTTGCAGTGACATTAGTCATTTTACCCAAAAATGCACGGCGAAACGGAAAAAAAAATCATTGTGCGACAAAATCGAAAAAAAAATGCCATTTTGTAACTTTTGGGGGCTTCCGTTTGTACGCAGTGCATATTTCGGTAAAAATTACACCTTATCATTATTCTGTAGGTCCATACGGTTAAAATGATACCCTACTTATATAGGTTTGATTTTGTCGCACTTCTGGAAAAAATCATAACTACATGCAGGAAAATTTATACGTTTAAAAATGTCATCTTCTGACCCCTATAACTTTTTTATTTTTCCACGTACGGGGCGGTATGAGGACTCATTTTTTGCGCCGTGATCTGAAGTTTCTATTGGTATGATTTTTGTTTTGATCTGACTTTTTGATCCCTTTTTATTCATTTTTTAATGTTATAAAAAGTTACCAAAATACGCTTTTTTGGACTTTGGAATTTTTTTGCGCGTACGCCATTGACCGTACGGCTTAATTAATGATATATTTTTATAGTTCGGACATTTACGCATGCGGCGATACCACATATGTTTATTTTTATTTTTTTTTACACTGTTTTATTTTTTTTATGGGAAAAGGGGGGTGATTCAAACTTTTATTAGGGAAGGGGTTAAATGACCTTTATTAACACTTTTTTTTTACTTTTTTTTGCAGTGTTATAGGTCCCATAGGGACCTATAACACTGCACACACTGATCTCTCATCCTGATCACAGGCGTGTATTAACACGCCTGTGATCAGCATTATCGGCGCTTGACTGCTCCTGCCTGGATCTCAGGCACGGAGCAGTCATTCGTCGATCGGACACCGAGGAGGCAGGTAAGAGCCCTCCCGGTGTCCGATCAGCTGTTCGGGACGCCGCGATTTCACCGCGGCGGTCCCGAACAGCCCGACTGAGCAGCCGGGATACTTTCAGTTTCACTTTAGAAGCGGCAGTCAGCTTTGACCGCCGCTTCTAAAGGGTTAATACCGCACATCGCCGCGATCGGCGATGTGTGGTATTAGCCGCGGGTCCCGGCCGTTGATTAGCGCCGGGACCCACGCGATATGATGCGGGATCGTGGCGCGATCCCGCTTCATATCGCGGGAGCCGGCGCAGGACGTAAATATACGTCCTGCGTCGTTAAGGGGTTAAGGGGTCAAAACTGTATTAGGATATAAAAACAAGTGTGTAGCTTTGGCTGGCCTTTCACAGTAACTAGGCCCAAGTTAGTTTTACAGGAAAAAATTTAATGTAAATCACCTATGTACACACAGGTTACACTTATGAGAGGACAATTAGCTCCGCTACTCAACCTGTATTAGGCACTGTAATCAGGTGACTATGGCTTTTCGTGCTCACCCTAACTGGACCCTGTTAGCTTTACAGTTGTTGTACACCCCACTGCAGCAGTACAGTGTAGTAGAGCCCAGTACAGTATTATTATGCACTAATAGCAGGTGACAATGGCTTTTAGTGCTCATCCGAACTGGCCTGTGCTGAATCGCTGCTGTCAAGCTGTTTTTCTGTGCAACAAACACACCGCTCTATCTCTCCCTGCAATGAAACACTCTCTCTGAAATAAAATTCTGGAATGCCTGGCTGCAAGATGGCTGCCAATTATATAGGGCTGTGACATCACAGGGGTGGCTGGCTGCTGATAGGCTGCATGCTGCATTTGATTCAGGGTCATCCCGCCTACCCTCCTTCCCAGAGTTCCTATCCCCATGTCCTCACATGTGGATCCACCATTTTAGATGCCCTGGAGCCTGGACCACACTTAATGGAGTTTAATTAAGTGATTTGTGCAGTCGAAACGTGGCGATATTAGGATTCATTGCGATTCAAATTTTTCCTGAAATTCATAAAGAATTTGGATTGTCAGATTCAATTCGCAATTCAATTTATTGAAGATTGCTCATTTCTTCCTAAAGGGTGAAGATACAGTGTTCTTAATCCCTTAAAGGGGTACTCCACCCCTAGACATCTTATCCCCGGGGTCCCGCTGCTGGGGACCCCTGGGATCGCCGCTGTGGCACCCCGCTGTAATTACTGCACAGAGCGAGTTCGCTCTGCACGTAATAACGGGCAATACAAGGGCCGGAGCATCGAGCATCGTTACGTCACGGCTCCGCCCCTCGTGACGTCATGACCCGCCCCCTCAATACAAGTCTATGGGAGGGGGCGTGGCAGTCGTCACGCCCCCTGCCATAGACTTGCATTAAGGGGACGGGCCGTGACATCATGAGGGGCGGAGCCATGACGTCACAATGCTCCGTCCCCTGTATCGCCCGTCATTACGCACAGAGCGAACTCGCTCTGTGCAGCAATGATAGCACAGTGCCGTTGCGGCGATCCCGGGGGTCCCCAGAAGCGGGACCGCGGCAATCTGACATTTTATCCCCTATCCTTTGGATAGGGGATAAGATATCTAGGGGTGGAGTACCCCTTTAAGGATACAGACCATTTTCACCTTAATGACCCAGACATTTTTTTCACATTTGACCACTGTCAATTTAAGTATTAATAACTCAGGGATGCTTTTACTTTTCATTCTGATTCAGAGATAGTGTTTTCGTGACGCATTCTACTTTATGTTAGTAGTAAATTTTCGTTGATACTTGCATCATTTTTTTTTACTTTGAAGCTCTCTGCTTGTAAGGAAAATAGACATACAAAATAAATTATATATTGATTCGCATATACAATATGTCTACTTTATGGTTCCATCATAAAGTTAACATGTTTTTACTTTTGGAAAACATCAGAGGGCTTCAAAGTTCAGCAGCAATTTTCCAATTTTTCACAACATTTTCAAAATTGGAATTTTTCAGGGACCAGTTCAGTTTTGAAGTGGATTTGAGGGGTCTTCATATTAGAAATACCACATAAATGACCGCATTATAAAAACTGCACCCCTCAAAGTATTGAAAATGATCATTCAGTAAGTATGTTAATCCTTAAAGCGTACCTGTCATAGTGCAATAAATCACAAAAAAGTGATATGTTACTAAGTAACTAATCCTGATCCTGTACATATAATTTTTATGTGTCTAGGACCTATACATCCCTAACAAAAAGCATTTATATGTTGCTCACTTGCTTTTTGTTCTTGCCTTGTGGAGGGGGTGTGTCCATCTCTCTCCCTCACTGTGATGACTCATATGCTCTGAGTCTGGGAACAGCCTGGCAGTCTGCAAATCACTGTACAGTAGTTTTTGCATACATTTGCATACATTTTCTATCTGTTCCTAGTAAAGCTGGATGCTAATCAACATAGCTGTCACTATGTGGGTCATTCAGCTTTCATAGACTCCTGAATGTCTGATCAGCTTTTTTTTTTATCATTCAGGAGTCAGAGAAAGCTTTGGCTGTTCAAGCATACTGGGAGTTATGGTTTTGCATTTCAACAGCTGGAGCTGCAGAGTTTGTAAAGAACTATGTTAGAGCAGTGATGCCTTTAGCTGTTGCAAAACTACAACTCCCAGCATGCCCACACATCCTTTATCTGTAGTTTTGCAAGAGCTTGAGGCACACGGCTGGAGAATACACAGCTCTAAAACAGAGTTTTACAAAGATTGTACCCCCAGTTGTTGCAAAACTGCAACTTCCATCATGGGACATGGGAAACAGCTGAAGGCAACACTGCTCTAACATAGTTCTTTACAAACTCTGCAGCTCCAGCTGTTGAAATGCTGTAGTGGTGCAATGGTGATCTCCTATACTGGATACCAGCACACTTTACGGCCGGTATCCAGTATGCTGCAAAATACAGAGTAGTCTGTCTGCATAAAGACAGATGACCCCTAGTGGTTGCTATTTAAATGTAAAAAATTTAGTAACATTGACTTTTTTAAAATAAATGTATATTTAAAAAAGTCATCTTATTAGTAGTACTAGAAAATATAAAAAGTTTTTCACAATGACAGTGCCTCTTTAAGGTGTTTCACAGGAATAGCAGCAAAGTGAAGCAGAAAATTCAAAATCTTAATTTTTTACACTAGAATGTTCTTCTAGACCCAGTTTTGGAATTTTTACAAGGAGAATAAAGAG
This sequence comes from Hyla sarda, assembly GCF_029499605.1. Taxonomy (NCBI): domain Eukaryota; kingdom Metazoa; phylum Chordata; class Amphibia; order Anura; family Hylidae; genus Hyla; species Hyla sarda. The sequence continues at coordinate 371,799,275 of NC_079192.1, read as the reverse complement.
ATAAATCACCCTATAATTTGTAACCCAATTTCTCTTGAGTAAGGAAATATCTCATATGTGTATGTCAAGTGCTCTGTGGGTGCACTAAAGGTTTCAGAAGGGAAGGAGCGACAATGGGATTTTGGAGAGTGAATTTTTCTGAAATGGTTTTTGGGGCCCTGAAAGAACGTAACAAGGGGTCCAGTGAGACTTAAAGGGGTATTCCAGGGATTTTTTTTTATTTGACTATGCTACAGGGGCTGTAAAGTTAGTGTAGTTAATAATATAGTGTATGTACTTGTGTGTGAGGGTTTTATCACAATTCTTATGTGATTTTCACTCCCAATATTTATTTTTAACAGCATACAAAATGACTGTTGTCTCAGATTTTTCCCAGGTTGCAATGCGGTCGAGACCTGACTCACTAGTCAGCTGATGACAGGGAGCCTGTCTGCTTCAATGGGTGGAGAGATCGCTTGGTGGGAAAGAGATCCATCTGCAACTAATGCAACAGATGTGGGCACCCTGATTGAAAACCACAGGTCTTTTGAATGGATGCAGCTCATTTATATTTCAATGGGTGGGGTAGCTGATGTGTGGGAGGGAGGAAAATGGAATTGTGGGATTTGTAGTCAAAAAAAGAAAAGTCAAACAGGAAATACCAGTTCACAAAAAGCTAGCCACTGTGTTATGGTAATCTCACATTATTTAGCTCCAAAACAAGCGCAGATCCTTCCTAAACATTTCCATTATTGCCTGCCAGGTACGTACTAAAATCACCTTATGGTGGATAACCCCTTTAACACCCCACAGGTGTTTGACAACTTTTCATTAAAGTTGGATGTGTAAATTAGTTTTTTTTCTTCACAAAAATGCTGTTTTTCCCCCCAAATTTTACATTTTTACAAGGGGTAATAGGAGAAAATGTCCCCCAAAATATGTAACCCCATCTCTTCTGAGTATGGAAATACCCCATGTGTGGGCATCAAGTGCAGTAACATTTGGCTTTTGGAAAGCACATTTTGCTGAAATGGTTTTTGGGGGGGCGTGTCGCATTTAGGAAGCCCCTATGGTGCCAGAACAGAAAAAAAATACATTGCATACTATTTTGGACACTACACCCCTCAAGGAACATAACAAGGGGTACAGTGAGCCTTAACACCCCACAGGTGTTTGACGACTTTTTGTTAAAGTCGGATGTGTAAATGAAATTATTTTTTCATTAAGATGCAGTTTTTTCCCCAAAATTTGTAATTTTTACAAGGGGTAAAAGGAGAAAATACCTCCCCCAAATCAGTAAACCCATTTCTTATGAGTATGGAAATACCCCATGTGTGGACGTCAAGTGCTCTGATGGCGCACTACAATGCTGAAAAGAGATGGAGCGCCATTGAGCTTTTGGAGAGAAAATTTGGTTGGAATAGAAGTCAGGGGCCCTGTGTGTTTACAACACCTCCCATGGTGCCAGAACCTCCCATGGTGCCCCCCACATGTGACCCCATTTTGGAAACTATACCCCTCACAAAATGTAATAAGGGTTGCAGTAAGCATTTACACCCCACTGGTGTTTCACAGATCTTTGAAACAGTGGGCTGTGAAAAAGAAAAATTTCATTTGTCATTTTCACGGACCACTGTTCCAAAATCTCTCAGACACCTGTGGGGTGCAAATGCTGTACCCCTTATTACATTACGTGAGAGGTGTAGTTTCCAAAATGGGGTCTTATGTTGGGGGGGGGTCCATTGTTCTGGCACTATGGGGGCTTTGTAAACATGCATGGCCTTCAATTCCCGACACATTTTCTCTCCAAAAGCCCAATAGCACTCCTTCTCTTCTGAGCATTGTAATTCGCCCGCAGAGAACTTTACATCCACATATGGGGTATGTTCTTAGAAATTTTGTGGGGCTTTTTGTTCCTATTTTCCCTTGTAAATTTTTTTTTCATTTTCCCATCCAACTTTAACAAAAATTCGTCAAACACCTGTGGGGTGTTAAGGCTCCCTATATCTCTTGTAAGAGGGGTGTAGTTTCCACAATGGGGTCACATATGGGTATTTATTTTTTTGCGTTACTGTCGGAACCACTGTAAAATCATCCACCGCTGTGTAAATCACCAATTTAGGCCTCAAATGTACTGTCACGATTCGGCAGGCTGGATGTGGATCCTCTGTGTCAGCAAGGGATTGGCGTGGACCGTGTCGGTGGACCGGTTCTAAGTTGCTACTGGTTTTCACCAGAGCCCGCCGCAAAGCGGGATGGTCTTTCTGCGGCGGTAGCAACCAGGTCGCATCCACCGGCAACGGCTCAACCTCGCTGACTGCTGAGAAGGCGTGGGACAGAAGGACTAGACCGAGGCAAGGTCAGACGTAGCAGAAGGTCGGGGCAGGCGGCAAGGTTCGTAGTCAATGTGGATAGCAGAAGATCTGGAACACAGGCTTTGGACAACACTAAACGCTTTCACTGGCACAAGGCAACAAGATCCGGCCAGGAAGTGCAGGGGAAGTGAGGTAATATAGCCAGGGAGCAGGTGGATGCTAATTAGGCTGATTGGGCCAGGCACCAATCATTGGTGCACTGGCCCTTTAAATCTTAGAGAGCTGGCGCGCGCGTGCCCTAAGAAGCGGAGCCGCGCGCGCCAGGACATGACAACCGGGGGCCGGGACAGGTGAGTGACTTGGGATGCGATTCGCGAGCGGGCGCGTCCCGCTATGCGAATCGCATCCCCGCCGGCGGTGTCAGTGCAGCGCTCTCGGTCAGCGGGTCTGACCGGGGTACTGCAGAGAGAGGAACGCCGCGAGCGCTCCGGGGAGGAGCAGGGACCCGGAGCGCTCGGCGTAACAGTACCCCCCCTTAGGTCTCCCCCTTTTTTTGTCCGGTAATTGCTTCACGTGGGACGAGGACACTGGGAGCAATTGTAGGGTTTCCTCATCAAAGGCAGGCAGTTCAGCAGGAGTGGGAATGGGGAGGGAGGGCAGAGGGTGAAGCTTGGCACGGGGCAGAGTGTTACCAGGACAGGGGCTATGAGGAGGCAAAGCATAGTCCTGATAGGCCTTAGGGAGACCAGGTGAAGGAGGAGGCACTGAAGCTTGCCTGACGGGACTGGGAGGAGACGTGAGGCATTTCTTGCGGCAAGCAGGGCCCCAATTCTTGATCTCCCCGGTGGTCCAGTCAAGGGTGGGAGAATGATGCTGGAGCCATGGCAGACCAAGGAGGACTTCAGAGGTGCAGTTGGGAAGGACGGACAATTCAATCTTTTCGTGATGGGGTCCTATGCACATTAAGAGGGGTTCTGTGCGGTAACTCACAGTACAGTCCAACTTCACTCCGTTGACCGAAGAAATATACAGCGGCTTGTCGAGACGGGTCACCGGGATGCAGAAGGTCGGGGCAGGCGGCAAGGTTCGTAGTCAATGTGGATAGCAGAAGATCTGGAACACAGGCTTTGGACAACACTAAACGCTTTCACTGGCACAAGGCAACAAGATCCGGCCAGGAAGTGCAGGGGAAGTGAGGTAATATAGCCAGGGAGCAGGTGGAAGCTAATTAGGCTGATATAGCCAGGAGCAGGGACCCGGAGCGCTCGGCGTAACATGTACATGGTGCGCTCTCACTCCTGAGCCTTGTTGTGTGCCCGCAGAGAATTTTACGCCCACATATGGGGTATTTCCATACTCAGGAGAAATTGCATTACAAATTTTGAGGGTCTTTTTTTCCTCAAAGTAAAAAGTATGGGGTAACACCAGCATGTCAGTGTAAAAATTTGTATTTTTTTACACTAACAGGCTGATGTAGACCTCAACTTTTCCCTTTCATAAAGGGTAAAAGGAGAAAAAGCCCCCCAAAATTTGCAACACAATTGCTCCTGAGTACAGGGATACCCCATATGTGGCCCTAAACTTTTTCCTTGAAATACGACAGGGCTCTGAAGTGAGAGAGCACCATGCGCATTTGAGGATTGCATAGGGGTGGACATAGGGGTACTCTATGCCAGTGATTCCAAAACAGGGTGCATCCAGCTTTTGCTAAACTCCCAGCATGCCTGGACAGTCAGTGGAAATGGTGGGAGTTGTTTATATTGCAACAGCTGGAGGCTCCATGCCATATGATACATTTCTCCTTTTTATTGGGGGGGGGGGGGGGCAGTGTAAAGAGATGTACAGTATATGTAGTGTTTTACCCTTTATTTTGTGTTAGTGTAGTGTAGTGTTTTTAGGGAACATTCTCAGTGTTGGGGGTTTACGGTGAGTTTTCCGCTAGGAGTTTGAAGCAGGAAGCTCACTTTAAACCCGCCCGTACATTCACAAGGGGGGGGGGGGGGGCAAACCTCCAGCTGTTGCAAATCTACATCTCCCAGCCTGCACTGACAGACCGTGCATGCTGGGAGTTGTACTTTTGCAATAGCTGGAGGCACACTGGTTGGAAAACCTTCAGTTAGATTCTGTTACCTCAATTGTAGTTTTGCTAAATTTAAAAGGCAACAGTTCAGAAACCACCGCACAGTGATCTCCAAACTGTGCCCCCCCCCAGATGTTGCAAAACTACAAATCCCAGCATGCCCAGACAGCAAACTGCTGTGTGGGCATGCTGGGAGTTGTAGTTTTGCAAGATCTAGAGGGCCACGGTTTAAAGACCACTGTAGCCCTCCAGATGTAGCAAAACTACAAATCTCAGCATTCCCAAACAGCTGTCTGGGTATGCTGAGAGTTGTAGTTTTGCAACATCTGGAGGGCCACAGTTTAGAGACCACTGTATAGTGGTCTCCAAACTTTAGCGCTCCAGATGTTGCTAGGCAACAACTCACCGGCTTCCGTAGGATTGCGCACCAGGGAGCCGCATCTCATCGCTATCCGCCGCCGATCGCCAATGGTAAGTGACTTCCGGCGCCGGTCACCACTAGTGATGAGTGGCATAGGCCATATCCGAATTTGCGATATTTCGTGACTATATGGACAAATATTTGTAATTTATTCGTGAAATTCACATATTTGTTATATTCGCTTTTTTTATGCGCATATGCAAAAATGTATGCGCATATGCGAAAACCGATGCGCATATGCGCATATTCACGAATATTGAGCTCTCCCTTCTTCATAGGCAACTTATGGGCTAGTGCATTAACTCATTGAAACCAATAGGCCTATTGTGGTCTATGGGGATCTCATGGTATGTAAAACTGTAAGATAAGCAGCAGAGTCTCAGCAGTACAGTGTATCGGAGATTGTGCGGTGGTTCGAGTCCTGGGGTGGGACGGAGTGCTACAGTATTGTGGTTAAACTTTACTTTACTGGAAAAGTTGCTGAGTTGCCCATAGCAACCAATCAGATTGCTTCTTTCATTTTTCACAAGGCCTCTGCTAAATGAAAGAAGTGATCTGATCGGTTGCTATGGGCAACTCAGCAGATTTTCCTGGAAAAGCTGCTGAGTTGCCCATAGCAACCATTCAGATTGCTTCTTTCATTTTTCACAAGGCGTCGGCAAAATGAAAGAAGCAATCTGATTGGTTGCTATGGGCAACTGGACAACTTTTCCTTTGCACAGGTTTTGATAAATCTAGCCCCATGGGGGCTGTCCAGAGGAAAAGTTTCTGAGTTGCCCATAGCAAACAATCAGATCGATTCTTTCTTTTTCTAAATGACCTCTGAAAAATGAAGAAATGATCTGATTGGTTGATATGGGCAACTGGGCAACCTTTACTCTGCACAAGTATTGATAAATATCCCATTATGGGGGAGTTTCATCAAAACCAGTGTAGAGGTGAAGAGTGGTGCAGTTGCCCATAGCAACCAATCAGATTGCTTCTTTCATTTTTAACAAGGCCTTTGAAAAATGAAAGAAGCAATTTGATTGTTTGCTATGGGCAACTGGGCAACCTTTACTCTGCACAGGTATTGATAAATATCTCATTATGTTCCTTAACCTCCCATTCATTCATTCATTACCAGCTTTACACATTACATCCAGTTTCAATTAACCCCAATATCCATATTCGGTACCCCATTAACCTAGTTCCCAAGGTTCAAAGGCTTTCTTAATTACCAATTGACCTACATTTGTCAATCACGAGTAAAAAAAGTTAAACCACAACACTGTAACACTCAGTCGCACCCCGGGACTCGAACTACCAAACGGTCTCCCATTCACTGTACTGCCCAGACCCTCCTGCTTATTTTACAGTTTTACATATCCGTGAGATCCCCATAGACCACAATGGGCCTATTGATTTCAACAAGCAAAAAATCACAGAGTTAATACACTAGTAGTGCATTAGTTCCCTTTACCATTAAAGAAGGGAGGGCTCAATATTCTCAAATATGCGCATATGTGAAGAGCAGAGAGGGATGATCAGTGATCACTGTGATGTATACTGTGAACAAAAAAATTATAAAAAAAATTAAAAAAGCGAATATTCATAATTGCGAATATATAGTGTTATATTCGCAAATTAAAGAATATGCGATATACGCGATTAAAATTCGAATTGTAAATTCACCACCGGTTCCCCCCCCTCTGCCCGGACAACAGCCGGTGGGCAGAGCAGGGAACCAAACTTTAATCCCCCCCACGTGCCCTTGATCTGCTATTGGTCGGTCACTTCTGACCGACCAATAGCAGGGATAGGAGGGGTGGCACCCCTGCCACCTCACTCATATCCCTTGAGGGGGATCAGGGGTGTCCGAGACACCCCACAATCCCCTTTATTTTCCGATCCCCTTTATATTCACCGGAGACCCCCCAGGGGTTTGCACGGGATGCCTGCTGAATGATTTCAGCAGGCATCCGGTCTGGTCCCCGCCCAGTGCGCGGTAGGGACTGGAATTCCCACGGGCGTGCAGGTACGCCCAGGGTCCTTAACCCCTTAAGGACCAGGCCATTTTACACCTTAGGACCATAGCGTTTTTTGCACATCTGACCACTGTCACTTTAAACATTAATAACTCTGGAATGCTTTAAGTTATCATTCTGATTCTGAGATAGTTTTTTCGTGATATATTCTACTTTAACATAGTGGTAAAATTTAGTGGTAACTTGCATCCTTTCTTGGTGAAAAATCCCAAAATTTTATGAAAAATTTTAAAATTTTGCATTTTTCTACCTTTGAAGCTCTCTGCTTGTAAAGAAAATGGATATTCAAAATCATTTTTTTTTATTCACATTTCCAATATGTCTACTTTATGTTTGCATCACAAAATTGACATGTTTTTACTTTTGGAAGACATCAGAGGGCTTCAAAGTTCAGCAGCAATTTTCCAATTTTTGACAACATTTTCAAACTCACTATTTTTCAGGGACCAGTTCAGGTTTGAAGTGGATTTGAAGGGTCTTCATATTAGAAATACCCCACAAATGACCGCATTATAAAAACTGCACCCGCCAAAGTATTCAAAATGACATTTAGTAAGTACCATGCTGACGGATAAGGCAAAAATAATCTACACTAAGGCACCAAACCTGGGTCTGAAGATCGCACCAACCACGAAGCAGCCTATTTTGAACAAGAAACAAGAGATGTCTCAGACATGGTTGGCATTACAAGGTTCTTTCAGATGTGGAAAATGTACCAACTGCAAACAAACCACCTTCCAGAAAAGGACAGAAACAGTGACCTCAACAGTTAACGCCTATTAGCATAAAATAGAGGAGCTGTTAACCTGCGACAGCACCTCCGTTATCTACATCATCACATGTCCTTGCAAAAAGCAGTTCATAGGACGGACCAAAAGAAGTCTAAAGACAAGAATAAAAGAGCATATCTATAACATCAAAACAGGATTTATGAACCACTCATTATCTTCTCATTTTAAAGAACACCATAACCAAGATCCATCAGGTATAACCTTTTCAGCAATCCAATCAGTCAAAAAAGATTGGAGAGGCGGGAACCATATCACAAAGATGTCACGCATAGAAAGTAGAAACATTTACGAGTTCCAATCAATAGCACCATATGGCTTAAACTCAGAGATGGAGATCTTTGCCTTCCTTTGAGTATTATTTTCCCCATCATATAGATTTTATCACATCTTTGCATCAAAATCTTTAATCACAATTTTTTATCATACAATTTTACCATAATTTTTATAACATTTCTATAATTTTTATAATTTTTATTATTATTATTATTTTTATTAATATTGATATTATTTTTAATATTAATATTTTATTTTTATATTTCATTTATTTGTATTGGTTTTTATTATTTTTAATTTATTTATTATTATATTTTTAATTTTTTTATTTTATTTTATATTTTTTTATATATTTTTTTATTTTCTTTTTTTAATATTTCTATTTTTATTTTATTTTATTTTTATTTTTTATTTTTATTTTTATTTTATTTTTATTATTTTTATTCATTATTTACTATTTTTTATCTTACTCCATATTATTCTAGTATTCCTATCTTTAATGATTCCTATCCTTATAACACATGGTGACCATACGACCAGACTAGATTATTCACCATGATATAATATCCATTCATTTATACTCATCTGTACACCTACACAGTCTCCTCCAAATACAACACCTCATTCCCCCTATATATCCACATAGACTCACCCCACACTTATATATACTCATACACACTGATTCATATAGTAAATTATGACTCTGATCACCATTCATTTACTAATCATACCCATCCAGACAACTCCATTCCTTATCTTCCATTCACACACCTGTCTATGTCCAAATGGTCCGAACCGGGTTTTGGCTCAAACTACCTTTTCCCGCCAAATTTGCTCATATATAAGCACCTACACTCATTGCATACCTCATGATCACTGAGGAAGGTCCTAGGCGGACCGAAACGCGTCTGCTCCATACACAGATAATATTAGCAACATCAGCAAAGCACCCTGCAACTCACCCTACTGCACCGGGACCCAGACCGGCATCACAGCTGTATTTCCACCGCACGCACCGCTCCTCCACATAGGCACCAGACCTAGGAGCGGGCGTTCCCACTTAAGACCTACATCTGGACTCCGGACTGTGTTCCCTTGCACCCGGACCCTGCGCCACTGGGCTCAACATTACCACCGAGGACTGCCATATCCTCTGACTCCAGCGGCGCTGCAACCGGACTCTGCATAGTTGCGCCCGACACCATCTTTGAGGACTGCCATATCCTCCGACTCCACTACTGCCCGGCTCCAGGACCGCTGGAACCTGACTAGTGTTGCTCACGAATATTCGCAATTCGAATATTATTCGCGAATATCGCATATTCGCGAATTCGCGAATTTCGCGAATATAGCGCTATATATTCGTAATTACGAATATTCGTATTTTTTTTTTTTTTTTTTTTCACAGTACACATCACAGTGATCATCCCTCTCTGCTTCCAGCTTGTGTGGTGTAAAGAAGGCTCTAATACTACTGTGTGAGACTGGCGCGCGAAAATTCGCATACGCGAAAATTAGCACATGCGAAAATTAGCACATGCGAATTTTCACATATGCGAATTTTCGCGTATGTTAATTTTGTATATGCTAATATGCACATATGATAGTTTTCGCATACGCGAATGTTCGCATATGCGAAAATAAAACGGGAATATAACGAATATGCGAATATTCGCGAATATATGACGAATATTCGTCCATATATTCGCGAATATTCGCGAATTCGAATATGGCCTATGCCGCTCAACACTAAACCTGACCCTGCACCGCTGTACCCGACTCCAACACTGAGGACCGCCACATCCTCCATCTAAGGGTAAGCGGTACTGTGTACCGGCCGGACTTCATCTCATGACAGCCGCCGTGCCGTGATTTGTCATTGACAGCTGCCGCGCTGCCTATATTCACCTTATCATACAGCCGCCGTGCTGTTGTGACCCAGAGGGCCGGTGGATTCAGCTAAACCTATTGACTATACTTGTCTATTGAACTGAGTTGCTCTTTGCACGAACAGTGGGCTCCAAATAGGGGGCATCCAGCGCCTGCAAGTGCACTGCAGGCGCTCTTACCACACTCCACTGGTACTAATTATTATCTGGACATATATCACACTTGCCGCATATGTTTTATTAATTATTAATACTAACTTAGGCAACTTACTGTATCTGATTAGTGTAATTGCCTTAGTGAGTGCAAGGATCCTGCACTCCCATTTTATGTAATTTTATACTGTAGCTCAATAAAATTATTATTTTTCATATCTTGGACAAAGACATTGATTTATTTGATACAGAGTCACACCACAGCTTTCACCTACATAGTTTCACACCTCTACATAGTCACACTCTAACTAACTCACAATACATTTTCAACCACCATCCTCTAAACCACAAGCAGATTAACTATATTGTCACTCTCATTCATTATCTTCTCACTCATTCACACATTTATATACATACACATTGACATACTTATAAATACATACACCCACCCAATACAGCCCAACACACTCGTAGCATATCTAGGCCTGGAGAAGAAGCCAAATTACTGATTGTCTATTTCTGACATTTAGTAAGTGTTTTAACCCTTTAGGTGTTTCACAGGAATAGCAGCAAAGTGAAGGAGAAAATTCACAATCTTCCTTTTTTACACTCTCATGTTCTTGTAAACCCAATTTTTTAATTGTTATAAGGGGTAAAAGGAGAAAATATATACTTATATTTGTAGCCCAATTTCTCTCGAGTAAGGACATACCTCATATGTCTATGTAAATTATTCGGTGGGCGCAGTAGAGGGCTCAGAAGCGAAGGAGCGACAAGGGGATTTTGGAGAGTACGTTTTTCAGAAATTGATTTTGGGGGGCATGTTGCATTTAGGAAGCCCCTATGGTGCCAGAACAGCAAAAAAAAAACACATGGCATACCATTTTGGAAACTAGACTCCTTGGGGAACATAACAAGGAATAAAGTGAGCCTTAATACCCCACAGGGGGTTTCACGACTTTTGCATATGTAAAAAAAATATATATTTTTTTCACTAAAATGTGTGTTTCCCCCCAAATTTCACATTTTTGCAAGGGTTAATAGCAGAAAATACCCCCCAAAATTTGTAATCCCATCTCTTCTGAGTATGGACGTACCCCATAAGTTGGCCTGAAGTGCACTACGGGCGAACTACAATGCTCAGAAGAGAAGAAGTGATATTTGGCTTTTTGAGAGAAAATTTTGCTGGGGGGGGCTTGTCGCATTTAGGAAGCCCCTATGGTGCTAGAGCAGCAAAAAAAAAAACACATGGCATACCATTTTGGAAACTAGACCCCTTGAGGAATGTAACAAGGAATAAAATGAGCCTTAATACCCCACAGGGGTTTCACGACTTTTGCATATGTAAAAAATATATATATATTTTTTCACAAAAATGTGTGTTTCCCCCCAAATTTCACATTTTTTCAAGGGTTAATAGCAGAAAATACCCCCCAAAATTTGTAACCCCATCTCTTCTGAGTATGGAGGTACCCCATAAGTTGACCTGAAGTGCACTACGGGCGAATTACAATGCTCAGAAGAGGAGGAGCACCATTGAGCTTTTAGAAAGAGAATTCGTTTGGAATGGTAGTCAGGGGCCATGTGCATTTACAAAGCCCCCCGTGGTGCCAGAACAGTGGACCCTCCCACATGTGACCCTATTTTGGAAACTACACCCCTCACAGAATTTAATAAGTGGTGCAGTGAGCATTTACACCCCACTGGCGTTTGACAGATCTTTGGAACAGTGGGATGTGCAAATGGAAAATAAAATTTTTCATTTTCACGGATCACTGTTCCAAAAATCTGTCCGACACCTGTGGGGCGTAAATGCTCACTGTACCCCTTATTACATTACATGAGGGGTGTAGTTTCCAAAATGGGGTCACATGTGGGGGGGGGGGCTTCCGTTGTTCTGGTACCATGGGGGCTTTGTAAACACAAGTGGCCTTCAATTCCGGACAAATTTTCTCTTCAAAATCCCAATGGCGCTCCTTCTCTTCTGGGCATTGTAGTGCACCCATAGAGCACTTTACATCCACATATGGGGTATGTTCTTACTCAGAAGAAATGGGGTTACAAATTTTGGGGGCTTTTTTTTATTTTACCTCTCGTGAAAATAAAAAGTAAAGGACAACACCAGCATGTTAGTGTAAAAATATTTATCTTTTTACACTAACAGGCTGGTGTAGACTCCATCTTTTCTTTTTCATAAGGGGTAAAAGGAAAAAAAGCCCCCAAAATTAGTAGTGCAATTTCTCCCGAGTACGGAGATACCCCATATGTGGCACTAAACTGTTTCCTTGAAATACGACAGGGCTCTAAAGTGAGAGAGCGCCATTCGCATTTGAGGACTAAATTAGGCATTGCACAGAGGTGGACATAGGGGTATTCTATGCCAGTGATTCCCAAACAGGGTGCCTCCAGCTGTTGCTAAACTCCCAGCATGCCTGGACAGTCAGTGGCTGTCCCGAAATGCTGTGAGTTGTTGTTTTGCAACAGCTGGAGGCTCTGTTTTGGAAACACTGCCATACAATACGTTTTTTATTTTTATTGGGGTGACAGTGTAAAGGGGTATATATGTAGTGTTTTACCCTTTATTATGTGTAAGTGTAGTGTAGTGTTTTTAAGGTACGTTCACACTGGCAGAGGTTTATAGTGAATTTACCGCTAGGAGTTTGCGCTGCGGCAAAAAATTTGCCGCAGCTCATACTTGAAGTAGTAAACTTACTGTAAACCCGCCAGTGTGAATGTACCTTGTACGTTCACATGGGGGGGGGCAAACCTCCAGCTGTTTCAAAACTACAACTCCCAGCATATACTGACAGACCGTGCATACTGGGAGTTGTACTTTTGCAACAGCTGGAGGCACACTGGTTGGAAAACCTTCAGTTAGGTTCTGTTACCTAACTCAGTATTTTCCAACCAGTGGGCCTCCAGCTGTTGCAAAACTTCAACTCCCAGCATGTACTGATCGCCGAAAGGCATGCTGGGAGATGTAGCTATGCAACAGCTGGAGGTACGTACCTACAACTCCCAGCATGCAGAGACAGCTGTTTGCTGTTTAGGCATCCTTGGAGTTGCAGTTTTGCAACATCTGGAGAGCTATAGTTTAGAGACCACTGCACAGTGGTCTCCAAACTGTGGACCTCCAGATGTTGCAAAACTACAACTCCCAGCATGCCCAGACAGCAAACTGCTGTGTGGGCATGCTATCTGTTGTAGTTTTGCAAGATCTGGAGGTGCACAGTATAGAGATCACTGTGCAGTGGTCTCAAACTGTAGATCTCCAGCTGTTGCAAATCTTCAACTCCCAGCATGCCTAAACAGCTCTCTGGGCATGCTGGGAGTTGTAGTTTTGCAACATCTGGAGGGTTACAGTTAAGAGACCACTATAGTGGTCTCAGACTGTAGCCCTCCAGATGTTGCTAAGTAACTCACCGGCTTCCGCCGATCTTCGCCCGCTGCCGCCGCTGATCGTCGCCTGCTGCCGTCGCCGATGGGTAAGTAGCTCTTCGGCGCCAGTCCCTGTCGGTTTCCCCGTCCTGCCCTGCCTATTGTGGGTGGGCAGAACGGAGAAACCGAAAGTAAACCCCTCCGCCCCCGATCTGCTATTGGTGGTAGCGTCTAGACCACCAATAGCAGAGATAGGAGGGGTGGCACCTCTGCCACCTCACTCCTATTGCTTCAAGGGGATCGTGGGTGTCTAGGACCTTTTTTTTTCCGGGTCACCTGGTCACTATAGACCCGTATGACCCGGAATAGCCGCAAATCACAAGTGTGAATTCACTTGCAATTTGCGCCGATCGCCGACATGGGGGGGTCTGATGACCCCCCTGGGCATTTGCGTGGGGTGCCTGCTGATAGATATTAGCAGTCACCCTGGTCCAGTCCCCGCCCGGCGCGTGGCGGGGACCGAAATTCCCACGGGCGTACAGGTAGGCCCTTGGTCCTTAAGGGGTTAAGTACCAAGGAGCCAGGGCGTACCCATACGCCCTGGGTCCTTAACGGGTTAATGGATCTCTAAACTCAACCTATCCTGAGATTTATGGAGTAGAATTAACAGCTTTCCATGACAATATGATATTGAAAAACTGGTGACACAAAATATACATGTTTGTTTGTCTATGTGTGGATCCTCATGGGGGGTATTTATGAAGCCTTTTACTCTGGTTTTCTTGGGTAAATTTGCTGCAATGTTTTTGCTCAGTGTGTTTTTTTATTTTTTTGCAACTTTTCATTTATGTGTATTTTTGTTTTTTTGCTGTGGTAGATGGGATTTGAGTTGTGTTTTGGCAGTGGTCAGGGATTTATGATGTGCAACTTTTTAGTTTGTCGCAAAGTTTGTGACAAAGCGGAATACTAAAGTGAAGTGAAGTGAAGAATATGATCACAACCATATTTATTACATGTCCTTCACCATGTAATAAATTTGGAGCAGCTACACAGTTTCCACCACATTAATTAATGGAGAAAAAAAAAACCTACTCCACTTTTGATAAATATCCCCACAGTGTTTAATATATATGTGTATATATATATATATATATATATATATATATATATATGCTTGAGAAAGATGGCATGATGCTGTTGAAACATTGTATCTTAACATGCCTGAAGCTTCTCTGGTGTGCTGCTGGATTGCCTCTTTGAAGTCTTTAACCAAGTGGACACATCTGTGTATGTATGAAAAAAACCTCTTATAAAACAGTCTGTAAATGAGTCTGTGTATGAGGAATGCTTGCATGTATTGTGAGGCAACCAAAGTCTTTGAAGTTTCCAGCATTCATTTAGAGACTCAGCTATTATGAGTATGCATATTAAAAATGAATGATGCGGGATAAGTGCAGTCTTGAAATATAGATTTACTTTATTACGATGAACCATAAGAAGCCAACATGGCATTATAAATATGTTTTTCTTATTGTTTATTTATCAGAATTTGAATTTCTAGATTGACAACCTTGACCCTTTGAGGACACAGCTAGATTTCATTTTTGCCTGTTCATTTTTTTTCCTCCTCAACTTTTAAGAGACATAACTCTTTTACTTTTCCATCCATATGGCCATATGAGGCTTGTTTTTTGAAGGACCATTTGTTCTTTTAAATTACACTTTGAATTTTTTCAAAAAATGTACTGCAAAGCATATTATTTAAGGCGTCAAACATCCCAGTTTTGCAACATTTTGGGGAGTTTTGTTTTTATGCAATGCACTTAACAATTAAACTGACATGTTATCTTTATTTTTTGGGTCAATATGATTACAATACCCTTGATGTTCATTCTCAAAAGTTGGCAAGTATGGAAGCATAGCCTAATAAGTTACATGACTGATTGGTGTGGAAATAACAGCTTTGCCAAAAATATAATGAACACATTATTTTTTTTTTTATTGTGTTTGGACCTCATACCAGTCTGATTTATTACATTGTGGATATCACTTGTTGCAGCTTTAAAGGGGTACTCTGGTGCTAAACATCTTATCCCCTATTAAAAGTATAGGGGATAAGATGTTAGATTGCGTGGATCCCGCTGCTGGGGACCCCCACGTTCTCTCCTGCAGCACCCCCACCTTTCAGCTGCACAGAGTGAGAATCTCTAGCTGATGATGGGCAGTGCAGTGGATGGAGTATCGTGACATCACGGCCCGCCCCCTCGTGATGGCATGCCCCGCCCCCTTAATGCAAGTCTATGGGAGGGGAGGGGCATTTGTCACGCCCCTCCCATAGACTTGCATTGAGGGGGCGGGACGTGACATCAAGAGGGGGCAGAGCCATGACGTCACGATACTCCGTCCTCTGCATCACTCGTCATCAGCCACAGAGCGATCTTCACTCTGTGCAGCTGAAAGGCGGGGGTGCTGCAGGTCCCCACGATTTAACATCTTATCCCCTATCCTTTTGATAGGGGACAAGATGTTTAGCGCTGCAGTATCCAGTTTCCATTCCAAGTAAAATTTCTGGATTTAAGTGACTCTATTCACTCTTTTCTGATGTCCATAAGCCCTTAAGGTTTATTGAAAAAGTAAGATAGAAATTTAAGGAATAAAGTTAGCGTGTTGTCTAGATTGAATGTGTAACTACATAAAAATGGAAAACGATTAAGAATTGGTATTTTTTTTTCCTTTCCCCCAGCCCTGTAGGAAAAACATCTGAGCCTCAATATAGTATTCATTATTATGGTTTTAATTAGCTATTCTAAAGGAAAAATGGAAAAGTGCACACCTTCTGTTTTAAAGTAGATTCTAGAATTGTGATAATTAAAAGCTTTACACACAATCCCTAAGTAAATTGATACATTTTATTTACGATCATAAGCAAAAGGAAAGTACATCCACTTTGAATTCTATGGTTTTATAACCTTGCCCAGATTGATGGGCAGCAATATTTGCCTGCCTAACATCACTGCTGATGTCTCTCCTCCTTGGAATTATGTTATTGTGTTAAAAAACACAGGTATGCTGTAGACCAGAATACTGATTTATCTTCAGTTTTTAGGGTATATTTACATACACATAACCCACTGTGGGTTTTCCTCAAGTGGATATTTGCTGCAGAAAATAAACAGTGGATTATGTACATGTGAATGAACCCACATATTGGTCAGACATCCTGATGATCAATTAATCAAGCAGCACCTAGCTGCTACTTACGCTCTTAAATCTTGTGGACGCAGTAAAGGGGTATTTTCATCTCGTAAATTCAGTTTTCCTGCCCCCTCCGGCCTATTTGCATCAGCCAGAGGTTGTTGGGAAGCCCAAAATAGCCAAACAGTGAGCTACACTGTTTACGTAACTTCCGGAGTTACCTAAATAACGCACAGTACCTTGTGGGGCTACGTTTGCGTAACTCCCATGAAAGTAAATCTGAGTTTAAAAAAAATAGCATTTGGCTTCTTTCGGATTCCTGTCCCCCTCCTTTGGTTGCAAACAGGTCAAAAAAGGCTGTGAAACCAAATTTAAAAAATGGGGAAACCCCTTTAAATGTTGATGAACGGCCTCTGCATTTTGGCCTTTATTTTTGTTGTTAAATAAATGTTGTCCTAGTTTTTGGTAAATAAAGAGTGACACAGTGTATTTTCATACATTTTTCATTTGAGGTTATACTTACTTAATTTTAAGATTTTATTTTAAGAACTTGAGGGAGCTCCATTTTTTTTTACCAACACCCAGAGTTGTGAGCAGCACAGATCTAAACACCTAAGTAATGAAGAGGGGATACCTTTCGTCAAACTGCCCACTGGAAGTAAAGTGACAGGTGCCATGCCCGTTTTCTGACCGAGCCTCACTAGCCCATGCCCCCTACCCATCAATAGGCCATGCCCCCCTTCCCCGCATAGCTTTGGCCCCTTTCTTACACATTCACACATGTAGTCTCCTAAATGGATGTGAATTTTTATAGTGTGGGGCCCCCCTCACCCCGAGTAATATGTACCCCCTTCCCTGCATAGCTTCGCCCCCCCCCCTTTCTCACACATTTACTCATGTAGTCTCCTAAATGGATGTGAATGTTTATAGTGTGGGGGCCCCCCCACCCCGAGTAATATGTAAACATGTCACGACAAGTCTGCATAGCAGAATATCTTATAGTAAAAAACAGACAGTAATGTATAATTTTATAAAGCTTTAGTAATAGAAGTAATCATATATTCAAACATGCTTCAAAGAATTGTTTTTACATTTATAGGGATACATACATTTTATAAAGTTATTAAAACATTATTTTTTTTTTTTTTATAAAAGATAAAAATTCCCACAGGCTGAGCAGTCTCCTGACTGTCAGTTAAATACACTCCAGCTGTTGTTAAACATAGCATGGGGCTCATAGCATAACAGCAGTATGTCATGGTATACATTTCATAGTAAAAAAGATGGGTGCAACAAAGGAGAAATTTCTTTAGGTCACAGAGAGGCAGTGATAATATCACATTATAAAGAAACAGATGAACATAATGTTATATAAATGTATAGCCCCATGTGGAAGTCTGCATAGCTTCACCCCCCTTTCTCCCACATTCATTGACGTTACACGTGGTTTCCTAAATGGAAGTGAATGTCAGTTAAATGCATTCCCAATGTTTGAGGGTTTCTACATTTGTAGGGATAAATACATTTTATTTAGTTTTTGAAACATACATCAAACACATTTCATAGAATAAGTTGTTTTGTAAGGTTAAATACAATTTACAAGAATAAAGAGCTGTAGCAGAGTGAAAGGAGTAAACGATAGCTGTATGTAATTATATGGGTTCTAGTCTAACAGCTAAATTCTTTCCATGTGTATATGGTAGATAACCATTTACATAGAAACTATTCTGCTAACAAATTTTCAGGTGATTTTTAATCACAGAATACACGAAACAGTGTGTATATGTTAGATGTAAGTATTTATACCTCCTAATATTGTAACCCATCAGCCATAAAATTATTAACACTGCCTAATATTGTGACCCATCAGCCATAAAATGAATAACACCTCCTAATATTGTTACATTGCAACCAGGTATATCCAAACCAATCTGTATAAACAGGCAATCCCCCTATTTCTTACATTAGACATAGTGTTGAACGCGAATATTCGCAGTTCGAATATTTATTACGAATTTCGCATATTTGCGAATATGGCAAATATAGCACTATATATTTGCAATTACGAATATTCGTTTTTTTTCCCACACAGAACACATGACAGTGATCTCATTCCTCCCTGCTTCCAGCTTGTGGTCTAAAGAAGGCTCCTATACTATTTACTGTATTAGACTGGAGAGCAAAGTTTCGTAAATATGAGAATATGAGAATATGGGAATATTTGCGAATATCTTCATATTTGTGAATATCGTCACTAAAGAATATTAGGAGATAGATGGATACCAAAAAACAGATGTCCCACGGCACTTCAGTAACGTGAAAAGCAAAGTGTTTATTCCTCACATGTGGCAGCAACAATTCAACTGTCAATACAGTCTTTTTCAAGCATACAACACTGACCAGCGTACTGGTTTTTATTTGGTAACACACACATGATCAATTACATCATGATTATATCTCATTAAATGGGTATTCCAGGCCAAAACTTTTTTTTATATATCAACTGGCTCCGTAAAGTTAAACAGATTTGTAAATTACTTCTATTAAAAAATCTTAATCCTTCCAATAGTTATTAGCTTCTGAAGTTGAGTTGTTGTTTTCTGTCTAACTGCTTTCTGATGACTCACGTCCCGGGAGCTGTGCAGTTTCTATGGAGATATTCTCCCATCATGCACAGCTCCCGGGAGGTGACATCATCATTGAGCAGTTAGACAGAAAACTTCAGAAGCTAATAACTATTGGAAGGTACCATTTGATGTTGTACATTTTCTGAGTGGTGGGGTGTATAAACTGGGGGCCCTTGATCATCCGACTGCAGTTAATGCAGTTACGGCAAGGGTAACAGCCTTTATTCTGGACAGTAAGGAATCTCTGTTGGCCTGTTTGACGGATAGAGACATCAGTTTTGACTATCTTATCTCTCAAATTAGGAGGTCGGCAGTATGACATCAGAGGTTTCGTCTGAAACTCCACAATATTGGGGAAACTGTTTTTTACAATATGCCAGTGTTTATTAATGATGCGGGCAATGTGATGTGAGTAATTATTGTAAGTAGATACGAAGCTTACTCTTTTGCCTACATCTCTCTTCGTGGTTTGATGTATTAGCTCCTCTCTTTTCTTGGTCAGTGTCTGTGATTTGCTCCTCAAAACTGGAGACCTGGGATAGCCACGTTGTATAAAATTTTCAGCCATCTGTGTCAATGCTGGTTCTAACCTGTCCTCCATGTTAATGATCCGTCTAGCTCTTAACATTTGCCTAGATGGTAATGCTTTAACCATAGGACGTGGATGGTGGCTTTCAAATCTAAGAATGGAATTTCTATCAGTTGGTTTGGTATACAAATCAGTGACCAGTTTGTTATTATGTATACTGACCAAGGTGTCCAGGAATTGTACCGAATGTGATGAGTGTGTTAGAGTAAATTTAATGTGTCCATTGATGTTATTGAGAAAATGTACAAATGAAATGAGATCTCCCTCCATGCCAGTCCAAATGAGGAAGACGTCGTCTATGTATTGCCACCATGCCAAGATGTGTCTGGTATGGTGGGACACATAGACCGATGCCTCCTCCATGGCCGCCATCACCATGTTGGCGTATGTGGGTGCCACGTTCGTTCCCATGACTGTACCAGCCGTTTGCAGAAAAAATTTATCACTAAATACAAAATAATTACACTCCAGTACCAGATGTAGTAATTGCATGATGAATGAGGTTTGCTTAGATGTAAAGTCAGGTGTTATGGCATTTTCTACCATTTGTAGTCCCAGCCAGTGTGGTATAGACGTATAAAGGCTGGTGACGTCCAAGGATGCTAGTATGACATCATCGGGGAGAAGAATATTGTCAATTTTACACAAGAAGTCTGATGTATCCCTGATATATGACTTCGCCCTGTATGCGTATGGATGCAGTATTTGTTCTAAAAAGATGGAAATATTACTGGTAAGGGAATCCCGCCCGGAGACAATAGGTCTTCCGGGGGGGGGGGGGGGGGTCCACCAAAGATTTATGAATCTTAGGTAGTAAATATATCCTGGGCGTAGTCGGATGAAGTACAGTCAGGTAATTGAATAGTTGTCTGTCAATAGTGTCATTACTTAAATGCTTGAAAAAGACTGTATTGACAGCTGCCACATGTGAGGAATAAACACTTTGCTTTTCACGTTACTGGAGTGCTGTGGGACATCTGTTTATTGGCATCTAAATGACTTCTGCCTGTGACCAGGGCTGCGACTGGGCCCGCCTGCACCCACATCACTAAGACGCAGATTGGATAATTGAATAGATAGATAATATAGATAGATAATATAGTTATCGACATCCACATATGTAGATACGCGCATGGGAAAATAACCACCAATATATCCGATGTGCGAATTTCGCTAATATAGGACAAATATCCGTCCATATATTCACGAAATATCGCAAATTTGAATATGGCATATGCCGCTCATCACTAATTAGACACTCCCAAAAGTAACATAGCTGTGTATGTAGGGGCTATATCAATGAATATAGACGCCTCTATGTACGGGGTCTTGAATTATTTTAGTGTAAGATCTAACACAGATCATTTATAGTATCATATATTGCATTACATTAATACCACTGCCCAATATCGTGTCTCTAGGTTGAGCTCTATGGGCTCTCGTCTTTTTTCAACCTTACAAACTGTTACTATGTGTCCCTTTGGAGCAGTTTTGTTTTCTTTCTTTGCAAACCATGTTATTCTCAAAGTTCACAACTTACAGTTACAGTTATTTTATACCGCTCTATAAGTGCTTTAGGTACTGTATACAAAGATTTAGGAAAATATTACCCCCCAATAATATACTTTGCAACCAGGTATTGTTCCAAATGTAAGGAAAATAAATATATCCAAACCAAGCTGTATAAACAGAGTTTTACAGCAGAAGCACATTTTTTCTGTACAGAAGCCACACATTCCACAGAGTAGTGAAACGGGGTACAGGCTGTATTTTTTTCTATTACACACTTAAAAACTGTGCAAAAGCAGCGAACATAGAAGTATCCTAGAACAGCTGTATAAACAAAGTGTTTTCCAACAGTCAACTCCCTATTTCTCACATTAGACACTCCTAAAAGTAACACAGCGCTGTATGTAGGGGCTATATCAATGAATATAGACACCTCTATGTAAGGGGTCTTGAATTATTATAGTGTGGGATCTAACACAGATCATATCACCAGTTTTATTGGGGGGGGGGGGGAGGGGGTCTGCCTGCCTGGGTTATACTTATTTTATTCTTTGCATAGTGAAGCAACTCATCAGCAGCAGGTAGACCTGGAGCAAGACCTGAACTAGCAGGTGGAGCATACTTTGACATGCCCATGCCAACACACCTTGAAGATCTGCTGGACTTCTGGGCAGCCAAACTTGATTTGTGGCCGCAACTAGCAGAGTTTTCCCTGGAAAAGCTGTCCTGCCCGGCCAGTAGTGTGCCATCAGAGCGGGTGTTTAGTGTGGCAGGGGCCATAGTCATCCCAAGGAGAACTAGTCTGTCCACGAAAAATGTGGGGAGACTGACCTTTGTGAAGATGAATCATACATGGATCAGCCAGGATTTCCAACCACCAATGCCTGATGCATGAGAGTAGATTGACCATGGTGCCACACAAACACTTCCCAAATATGGATAGCGCCAAACAGATTTAAGGCACTGCTCCCCAGTTACAAATATTCCTCCGCATCAGGCCATTTTTCACCCACCTTCGTCACCGGGTACTGGTATTGCCACCCACCGCACCACTCTGTCACCGGGTCACTTTCAGGACTCCTGATGCTGCTGCCACCTCCAGGAGGTCTCATTCAGCCACTATATGGTCTCTTCTCATGCTTCAGCCAACTTCAGGCTGTGTCATTCACCCACTACATGGTCTCCTCATGCTTCAGCTACCTCCAGGCTGTGCCATTCATCCAATATATGGTTTACTGATGCTTCAGTCAGCTCCAGTCTGTGTCATTCAGCAACTACCTGGTTTAGTGATGCTGCTGGGCCTAGGACATTACCTATACATATTTATGGTAGCATTAGGTACCATATATCTTCAATGGAAATTTCAAAATTATTTTATTCTTAGAGATTGTGAGGTCCTATTGTCTCCTCATTTGCCGCCAACTCCAGGCTGTGCCATTCAGACACTATATGGTCTCCTCTTACTGATGCCACCTCCAGGCTCTGTCATTGTGCTGCCATGTGACATGTGTCCTTTGTACCCACACGCTGGGGCCACTAAAACTTGGGAGTTAAGAGTTAAATTTCAAAACCCTCAATTTCAATTTCAAAATCTTAAATTTCCATGGTCTCCTCATGCGTCAGCCACCTCCAGGCTGTGCCATTCATTCAATATATGGTTTACTGATGCTGCTGTGTCTGGGTCTGGGAATAAAAATTTTGTTATGGTAGCACTAGCTACCCAAAATCTTCGGTTTCAATTTCAGAATTAATCTTTTAAGCTTAGGGATTGTGAAGCCCTAGGGTCTACTCATGCTGCTGCGAACTCCTGGCTTTGCCATTCAGACACTATATGGTCTCCTCATGCCTCATCCATTTACAGGCTGTGTCACTCAGGCAGTATATGGTTTACTGATGCTGCTGGGCCTTGGTCTGGGAATAAAAATGTTGTTAGGGTAGACTAGCTACCCAAAATCTTCGGTTTAAATTTCAGAATTCATCTTTTAATCTTAGGGATTGTGAAGCCCTAGGGTCTACTCATGCTGCTGCCAACTCCTGGCTGTACCATTCAGGCACTATATGGTCTCTTCATGCCTCAGCCAACTACAGGCTGTGTCACTCCGGCAATATATGGTTTACTGATGCTGCTGGGCCTGAGAATAAAAATGTTGTTATGGTAGCACTAGCTACCCAAAATCTTCGGTTTAAATTTCCAAATTCATCTTTTAATCTTAGGGATTGTTAAGTCCTAGTGTCTACTCATGCTGCTGCCAACTCCTGGCTGTGCCATTCAGACACTGTATGGTCTCCTCATGCTTCAGCCAACTAGAGACTGTGTAATTCAGCCAATATATGGTTTACTGATGCTGCTGGGCCTTGGTCTGGGAATAAAAATGTTGTTATGGGAGCACTAGCTACCATAAATCTTCAATTTAAATTTCAAAATTCATAATTTAATCTTAGGGAATGTGAAGCCCTAGTGTCTACTCATGCTGCTGCCAGTTCCAGGATGTGTCATTCTGCCACTATAGGGTCTCCTCATGCTGCAAACACCTCCACACTGTGTCATTCAGCCACTATATGGTCTCCTCATACTGATGCCACCTCCAGGCTCTGTCATTGTGCTGCTCTGCAGTAGTGATTATAAAAGTGATGCCTGTAATATGCATGTCATACTGACTAACAGTATTATTTCACTACCCCAGCACACTCCATATGTGTGTAAGAACACAGCAAAGTGTTCTAGACCCCTATTGAGGCTCTCTGTTGGCCAGAAATAGATTAATATAGATTAGCCGCGAATAAATTTGGATCGAACAAAACTTTTTCAAAAATTCGAAATGGTATTATTATTATGGCTGATGGGTCACAATATTAGGCAGTGTTATTTGTTTCATGGCTGATGGGTCACAATATTAGGAGGTATATATACTTACATCTAACATACCGTATACACACTATTCAGTGTATTCTGTGATTAAAAATCAGAATAGTTTCTACGTAGATATTTATCTACCATATACGCATGGAAAGAATTTAGCTGTTAGACTAGAACTAATATAATTACATACAGCTATCGTTTATGCCTTTCACTCTGCTACAGCTCTTTATCCAGTAAATTGTATTTAACCTTACAAATGTACAACAGAAAATATCTTATTCTGTGAAATGTGTTTGCTATATCTTTCAAAAACTATATAAAATGTATTTATCCCTACAAATGTAGAAACGCTCAAACATCTGGAATGCATTTAACTGACATTCACTTCCATTTAGGAAACCAAATGTAATATCAGTGAATGTGGGAGAAAGGGGGGCAAAGCTATACAGGCTTTCACGTGGGACTGTACATTGATATAACATTATGTGCATCTGTTTCTATATAATGTGATATTTAGGGAATTAATTAATTAATATTAAGGGAAATTACCAGCATTGTGGCCCATGTTTGTATATAGATTGTGTTGTCTGTGTTTTTAGAATATTTCTGATAAGCAGAGTGTTCACATTGACCATATTGTTGGAATATTAGAATTGTGTTTGGTTCTGTGGAATCACATTGTGCTGAGGAGGGAAGGTGATTTGAGCAAAGTATTTGCACAAACCCATTGAAGTGGTGTATTCTCTTTGTTCAAAGTGTAATTTTCCCGCCATTTTTTTAATATAACTTTTTGCTTAAATTTTTTAAACTGTTTTTCCCGCACTTTCTTTATTGTCTTCGTTTAAACAAATTTTCCCACCATTTTTGTAACCTCTTTGTTAAAACCTTTTTTAAACCGTCTTTCCCGCTCTTTGTAACCTCTCTATTTAAATTTTTTTAAGCTGCTTTTCCCGCACTTTTTCTAACCTCTGTATTTAATTTTTTTAACTGCTTGTAGTTTCCCGCCCTCCTCTCTGTCTCTTTTGTTTGTGCTCATGTGACTGGCAGCCATTTTAAGTCACTGTAAACAATTTCTGTAGCTGAGTATTTATCACATTTGAGCTCACTACCTTGAGCCCTCTCCCTATGTTGATAGTCCATAAGTTTTAACTGAATAGTATTCCACTAACATACCCCCCATTCGCTTTTGTGTTCATGGAAGTAAGAGTTTCGTTTCCATGTTCACAAAAGTAAGAGTCATTTTTTTCCGTGTGTGGGATAGGTTCCCCTGTGTGGGGTAATTATTGTCTCCTGTGTGGAGTTTCTCCTGTGTGGAGTAGTTAATATGTCCCTGTGTGGGTATTTCATGTCCCTGTGTGGGTATTTCATGTCCCTGTGTGGGTATTTATTTGTCCCCTGTGTGGGGTAGGTTTCCCCTGTGTGGGGTAGTTCAATTGTCCCCTGTGTGGGGTTTAGAATATGGAGTTTTTTTTGGTATAACAAATAGTTATAGTAGAAGGTATCCTTGGTGGAGTACTGATTCAGAGTTATATGGAATTTTTTTTTTGTAAAACAAATAGTTAGGTTTAATGCCAAACTCCCTAGGGGGGCTTGGTTTTGTCTTAAAGAGTTCAGTAAACAGGATATACAGCAAATGGTCAATCTGAAACAAAGACCCCATATTGTATAGAAATGTTTGGTTTTATAAGTGTCAGTAGACTTTGCACTAGAAAAATTTCCGTTTCGGTTCATTTTTTCGTTTTGGAAAAAATTTCGGTTTGGTAATATTTTCGTTTAGATTTTTCGGATACATTCGGTATTCGGGTGTCCGGTCTGATTTTTCAGATACATTCGATATTCGGGTACATTCGGTAAATCTTTTTTATTCTTTTTTGGACTTTAGCGATCCTAAAAAATTATGGAGATACCTTTTTTATAAAAATTTCGTAGGGTACAGTAGTGATGGAAAAAATTGTATCTAACGAAATGTATCTTTTTTATTACGAAATGTTTATAAATTTTTAAACAGGGATCAATTTATGTGAGCGGGTAAAGCACTAAAAATGTAGCAGACAATAATAAAAATGTAGTGTGTGCGTGTTTTTCACTTTTTTTTTTTTTTTACATTTTTTAGGTAGTACTACTACTCCCAGCATGGAACACACTGTTCCATGATGGGAGTGGTAGTTACCTGTAGTAATTGACAGATCACCAGGGTTCGTTGCGATACTCTTGTATAATGTATAGATGCGGCAGCCGCTCTTCTATGGTCCCCTGCACTCACGTATATATACACATATTCATATTTCCCGCAGAGCTGTGATTAGCCAGATGGTTCCAGCCAATCACAGCTCTCTGTGAGAAATAGGAATATGTGTATATATACGGCCTTGCAGGGGACCATAGGAGAGCGGCCACTGCATCCATACATTATACAGGAGCATCACAGCGGGTGTCAGGAGTGATACCCGCAGTGATCTTTCCTTTACTAGAAGTACTACTACTCCCAGCATGGAGTACACTCTGCTCCATGCTGGGAGCTGTAGTACCTGCATTAATAGACAGATCGCAGCGGGTGTCAGAAGTTACACTCGCTGTGATATGTCTATTAATGCAGGTACTACAGCTCCCAGCATGGAGCAGAGTGTACTCCATGTTGGGAGTATTAGTACCTGCAGTAAGGGACAGATCCCAGCGGATGTCACTCCTCCTGACACCCGCTGCGATCGTCCTTATGTGAATGTCGGGATCAGCTGTTCTCAAGGCTACAGAGCCGGGAGAACAGCTGACGCTGAGCCGTAGGTATACATCGTATATCTACTGCCCAGCAAGAACTTACAGTGAGCCTGTAATGTGTAAACAGTATACACATTGCTGGCTCACTTAACCCCTTGCTGAGATGGGCGCTATGCGCAAGCCCAGCAAGGAAAGAGTTAACTTACACTGCTGGACAGTGTAGGTTAACCCTTTGGGCGGTATACACTATATACAGCTATCTATAGATAGCTGTATATAGTGTATACAGAAGACGAAGTCCGCTTACTTCCCTCGAGTACCGGGCAGGTCCGTGTAGCTCCACCCCCTAGTGATGACATCATTAGGGGCGGAGCTACATAAGGGAACTAGGCTAGTTAATCTGAAGCTCTGTTCACATTGTCCGTTTTGTATAATGTGAACAGACCCTTCTGGCAGTGTCTACCCAAAGGCTGTCTGGGTATGCTGGGAGTTGTAGTTTTGCACCAATTGGTGGCTCCCTGTTTGGGTAGACATTGCATCATGGGTGCTCTCCCCAGCGGACAGTGCCAAAAATGTCATAACCAATATTTTTTGTGTTTTTTTTCCATGTATGCAGAGGATTACTGCGGATTCCATGGATTACGGCGGATTTTTTTTTCTTTTAATAAAATGGTTAACGAGGGCTGTGGGGGAGTGTTTTTTTTAAATAAAATAATTTTTCCAATGTGTTGTGTTTTTTTTTAATTGAATTTTCAGGCTTAGTAGTGGAAGCCGGTCTTATTGACTGAATCCATTACTAGGCCAGGGCTTAGTGCTAGCCCCAAAAACAGTTAGCGCTAATCCCCAATTATTACCCCGGTACCCACCACCACAGGGGTGCCGGGAAGAGCCGGTACCAACAGGCCCGGAGCGTCAAAAATGGAGCTCCTGGGCCTAGGCGGTAACAGGCTGGTGTTATTTAGGCTGGGGAGGGCCAGTAACAATGGTCCTCGCCCACCCTGGTAACGTCAGGCTGTTGCTGTTTGGTTGGTATTGTGCTGAGAATGAAAATAATGGTATTCGGTACACACCAACTGGTAACACTATATATACTATATATCCTGCTTCCTGCTTTCAGATGATGTCCCTGTAAATTTGTTTAAGAGCCGACATTTAATCAGATGATTCAGGCCTCATCACCCCAACAGGTATTGTGGTGGCCGGTGCGCTCATGGATGAAAGGATATGCACCATTGTTGCCATCTCTTGCATCCAGAAACCAGACAGCCTGATCCCACTGGAGATTATAGTGGAAATAAACCCGAAACTTTGGGCGGTAGATGAGTATGACGTGGGTTTGCTTCCTGTGTCTCTAGTGACGGTCGGGCCAAGGTCCGGTTCTACACTCACTTGGCTGCCATAATATCCCCTTAGTGTAGAGCAAATGGATAGTATGAAGGTGCAGATAGACCGTTATATTAAAGGTGTAGATTAACCAAGGTCCAGTCCCCTTGCTACACGTCCCTTTTCCCAGAAGGTCACTGATAGGCTTGTTCATATCAATAAGATTATTTTGAATGACACCCCTATGTTCCCTAATTTACACACATTGCTGGTCTCTATACCACCTGATTTGGTCTCTATACCACCTGATTTATACTGTCTTGGTGTCACTGACCTCACTAATGTTGTGTATTTTTCTTGGTGTCACTGGACTCACGATGTCAATACCTTTTTGCTTTGTCATTACAGGGTCAGCATTAGAGTCGGACACGTTTACCGCAGGGCTTGGTGACCAGACCATATGAGTATTGTCACGATTCGGCTTACAGGTAGTGGATCCTCTGTGTCAGCGAGGGATTGGCGTGGACCGTGCTGGTGGACCGGTTCTAAGAGGCTACTGGTTTTCACCAGAGCCCGCCGCAAAGCGGGATGGTCTTGCTGCGGCAGTAGCAACCAGGTCGTATCCACTAGCAACGGCTCAACCTCGCTGACTGCTGAGAAGGCGTGGGACAGAAGGACTAGGCAGAGGCAAGGTCAGACGTAGCAGAAGGTCGGGGGCAGGCGGCAAGGTTCGTAGTCAAGATGGATAGCAAGGGTTCAGGTAACACAGGCTTTGGACACACTAAACGCTTACACTGGCACAAGGCAACAAGATCCGGCAAGGGAGTGCAGGGGAAGTGAACAGATATAGTCTGGGAGCAGATGGAAGCCAATTAAGCTAATTGGGCCAGGCACCAATCATTGGTGCACTGGCCCTTTAAGTCTCAGAGAGCCGGCGCGCGCGCGCCCTAGAGAGCGGAGCCGCGCGCGCCAGCACATGACAGCAGAGGACCGGGACGGGTAAGTGACCTGGGATGCGACTCGCGAGCGGGCGCGTCCCGCTGTGCGAATCGCATCCCCGACGGCCATGTCAGAGCAGCGCTCCCGGTCAGCGGGACTGACCGGGGCGCTGCAGGGAGAGAGACACCGTGAGCGCTCCGGGGAGGAGCGGGGACCCGGAGCGCTAGGCGTAACAGTACCCCCCCTTAGGTCTCCCCCTTTTTTTGTCCGACAAGTGCTCTACCTGGGACGAGGACACCGGGAGTGAATGGAGGGCTTCCTCAAAGGCAGGGAGTACAGCAGGAGTGGGAATGGGGAGGGATGGCAGAGGGTGAAGCTTGGCACGGGGCAGGGTGACACAAGGACGGGGGCCATGAGGAGGCACTGAGGCTTGCCTGACGGGGCTGGGAGGGGGGGAGAGGCACTTCCTATGGCAGGCAGAGTCCCAGTTCTTGATCTCCCCGGTGGTCCAGTCAAGGGTGGGAGAATGAAGCCGGAGCCATGGCAGACCGAGGAGGACCTCAGAGGTACAGTTGGGAAGGACGAAGAACTCGATCACTTCGTGATGGGGTCCAATACACATCAGGAGGGGTTCTGTGCGGTAACGCACGGTGCAATCCAATCTGACTCCGTTGACCGCGGAAATGTAGAGCGGCTTGACGAGACGGGTCACCGGGATGCGGAATTTATTCACCAAAGAATCCAGAAAAAAATTCCCAGAGGCACCAGAGTCCAAGCAGGCCACGGCTGAGAGGGAGGAGTTGGCTGAAGGAGAAATCCGCACGGGCACCGTGAGACGTGGAGAAGCAGACTTAGAACCAAGAGACGCCACACCCACATGAGCTGGGTGCGTGCGTGCGTTTCCCAGACGTGGAGGACGAATAGGGCAATCCACCAAGAAATGCTCGGTACTGGCACAGTACAGACAAAGATTTTCTTCCCTACGGCGATTCCTCTCTTCCTTGGTCAGGCGAGACCGATCCACTTGCATGGCCTCCTCGGCGGGAGGCCCAGGCGTAGATTGCAACGGATACTGTGGGAGAGGTGCCCAGAGATCTAAGTCTTTTTCCTGGCGGAGCTCTTGGTGTCGCTCAGAAAAACGCATGTCAATGCGGGTAGCCAAATGGATGAGTTCTTGCAGGTTGGCAGGAATTTCTCGTGCGGCCAGCACATCCTTGATGCGACTGGATAGGCCTTTTTTAAAGGTCGCGCAGAGAGCCTCGTTATTCCATGATAATTCGGAAGCAAGAGTACGAAACTGGATGGCGTACTCGCCCACTGAAGAATTACCCTGGACCAGGTTCAACAGGGCAGTCTCGGCAGAAGAAGCTCGGGCTGGCTCCTCGAAGACACTCCGGACTTCAGCGAAGAAGGACTGGACTGTGGCTGTGGCAGGATCATTGCGGTCCCAGAGCGGTGTGGCCCAAGACAAGGCCTTTCCTGAAAGAAGGCTCACTACGAACGCCACCTTAGACCGTTCTGTAGGAAACAAGTCCGACAACATCTCCATATGCAGGGAACACTGAGACAAAAATCCACGGCAGAGTTTAGAGTCCCCATCAAATTTGTCCGGCAGGGACAAGCGGAGGCTAGGAGCGGCCACTCGCTGCGGAGGAGGTGCAGGAGCTGGCGGAGGAGATGGTTGCTGCTGTAGCAGAGGCAGAAGTTGCTGTAACGTGGCGGTCAACTGCGACAGCTGCTGTCCTTGTTGGGCAATTTGCTGCGATTGCTGAGCGACCACCGTGGTAAGGTCAGCGAGACTTGGCAGCGGCACCTCAGCGGGATCCATGGCCGGATCTACTGTCACGATTCGGCTTACAGGTAGTGGATCCTCTGTGTCAGCGAGGGATTGGCGTGGACCGTGCTGGTGGACCGGTTCTAAGAGGCTACTGGTTTTCACCAGAGCCCGCCGCAAAGCGGGATGGTCTTGCTGCGGCAGTAGCAACCAGGTCGTATCCACTAGCAATGGCTCAACCTCGCTGACTGCTGAGAAGGCGTGGGACAGAAGGACTAGGCAGAGGCAAGGTCAGACGTAGCAGAAGGTCGGGGGCAGGCGGCAAGGTTCGTAGTCAAGATGGATAGCAAGGGTTCAGGTAACACAGGCTTTGGACACACTAAACGCTTACACTGGCACAAGGCAACAAGATCCGGCAAGGGAGTGCAGGGGAAGTGAACAGATATAGTCTGGGAGCAGATGGAAGCCAATTAAGCTAATTGGGCCAGGCACCAATCATTGGTGCACTGGCCCTTTAAGTCTCAGAGAGCCGGCGCGCGCGCGCCCTAGAGAGCGGAGCCGCGCGCGCCAGCACATGACAGCAGAGGACCGGGACGGGTAAGTGACCTGGGATGCGACTCGCGAGCGGGCATGTCCCGCTGTGCGAATCGCATCCCCGACGGCCATGTCAGAGCAGCGCTCCCGGTCAGCGGGACTGACCGGGGCGCTGCAGGGAGAGAGACGCCGTGAGCGCTCCGGGGAGGAGCGGGGACCCGGAGCGCTAGGCGTAACAAGTATAGTGACTGAAGCTGGTATTAGACCAGTGGATGTCTGACAATAGTCATGTCTTTCTCCCACAGTGTGTCAATAATCTGTTGATCTGTTGTCCATACTGATCAACTTGTTATTGTCATACTGTGTCTCTGATAAATCTACTAACATCAACAGGAACATGAGGTCAGCTGGGACATTGCATATTGCAGGGCAGTCAATATTTGACACCCAAAGGGTACAAGCTTTGAAAGATTTTCCTAGGCCGCAAACCTTCTATAAACTGAGCTATTCTGGGGTAACTAAATTACTTTAGAGAACGGGTACCAAACATTGCCACAACCCTAGGTCCTCTGTACAAGAAAGCCTTCGCTGTTACAGCGAGCGCTCCGATCCCCGCCTCCGGATTGGAGCGCCCGCTGCCTACCTCCGTTGCCCCCGGTCCCCGGCGTCTCCCGGTCAGAGACACCGACCGGGAGCGCGGGTCCTACTGTCCAGGGGATGCGGCTCGCGTGGCGGCTGGCCACCGCTCACGCGCCGCGTCCCCCTCCTTCTCCCCTGCACTCCGGCGTGCTGCGGCCCCTTCCTCGGCATTCCGGCTCGTGCGGCCCCGCTCCCCAGGGTGCGCGCGCGCCATCTATGGTAAATTTAAAGGGCCAGCGCACCAATAATTGATGCGCTGGTTCCTGATTCCCCCACTGTGTCCCTGCCTTATTAAGAGCTCTTTCCCTTCCTGCCCTTGCCGGATCTTTGTGCCTAGAGCCATTTTGAAAGTGTTCCCTACAGTTGTGTTTTGCCTTGCCCGTTGCCTTACCCGTTGCTATTGTCCTCTCGCCTGTGAACCTTTTCCGCATGCCCTGACCTTTGCTACGTCCGACCACGCTTCTGCCTTCCCCTTTGTAATACGCCTGTCTCAGCAGTCAGTGAGGTTGAGCCGCTACCGGAGGACACGACCTGGTTGCTACCACCGCAGCAAGACCATCCCGCTTTGCGGCGGGCTCTGGTGAAAACCAGTAGCAAATTAGAACCGATCCTCCAGTACGGTCCACGCCAATCCCTCACTGACACAGAGGATCCACCACCAGCCTG
Organism: Hyla sarda; assembly: GCF_029499605.1. NCBI lineage: Eukaryota > Metazoa > Chordata > Amphibia > Anura > Hylidae > Hyla > Hyla sarda. The sequence goes on along the minus strand of NC_079192.1, from coordinate 371,766,599 downwards.
CTGAGCCCTGACAATAAGATCCGGCCATGGATCCCGCTGACGTTCCATTGCCTAGTCTGGCGGACCTCACCACCATTGTCGCCCAGCAAGGTTAACAGCTGGCTCAGCTAACCACTATGATTCAGCAGCTCTTGCTTTCTCAGCAACAGCCAGCACCTCCGTCTGCATCTGCGGCTTCTTCTCCTCCTGCAGTTGCTTCCGGATCCAGAATACGTTTGTCCTTGCCGGACAAATACGACGGAGACCCCAAGCAGTGCCGAGGGTTCCTGTCTCAGTGCTCCCTCCATCTCGAGCTACTCTCAGATCAGTTTCCAACTGAGCGAGCCAAGGTTGCCTTCATCCTTAGTCTGCTTACCGGGAGGGCCCTGGCCTGGGCTACACCTTTTTTGGGACCGCGCTGATCCTGCCACCACCTACGTACAGAACTTCTGCCGGGAATTCTGTAACGTTTTTGAGGAACCCGCCCGGGTTACCTCCGCAGAGACTGCCATACTGAACTTGACCCAAGGAGGTTCCTCTGTGGGGGACTATGCTATACAGTTCTGCACACTCGCCGCAGAACTTAATTGGAACAATGAAGCCCTCTGTGCTACTTTCTACCCTCTGTGACCTCATTTTGCTGGCCACCAGGATTGATAAACGTTTTTTCTGAAAGACAAGAGGAACTCCTCCAGGAGAAAGAAAAGATTCGTCCAAGACGTTTTCTTCGTCTGGCTCCGGTTTTTTTCCGTCCACCTCAACCTGTTCCTGGGCCTCCCGCCGTGGAAGCCATGCAGGTGGACCGGTCTCGCCTGACCCCACAAGAACGAAGTCGTCATAGAGACGAAAATCTATGTCTGTACTGCGCCAGTACCGAGCATTTCCTGAGAGACTGTCCTCTTCGTCCTCCACGTTATGGAAACGCCCGCACCTAGTAAACGGGGGAGAGGCGTTGCTGGGTGTGGATTCTTCCTCTCCACGACTCATCTTATCTGTGCAGTTGTTCCTACCGTCCAAGTCCTCCTTTACGGCTGCCGCCTTCTTGGACTCCGGTTCTGCTGGCAATTTTATCCACGCCTCCTTGGTCGAAAAGTACCGAATTCCCATAGTCCGTCTGCCTAAACCCTTCCTCATCTCTACTGTAAATGGTGAGAGACTTTATGCCACGGTTCAGTACCGTACCCAGCCTCTTCGGATGGACATTGGGATATTTCATACAGAGGCTTTGGAGTTTTTTGTCCTTCCTTTTTGTTCCTCAGAGTTCCTGCTGGGTCTTCCGTGGTTGCAACGCCATTGTCCTGTCCTTAATTGGACCACCGGGGAGATTCTTCGTTAGGGTTCTTCCTGCTCTGACCGATGTCTCAAGCCTGCTCCTATTAAACGAGTCCCGCCAGTGCTTCCACCATCGGGTCTTCTCAAGTCTTACCCCGATTTTGCAGATGTTTTCTGTAAGAAGCAAGCAGAGACTCTTCCACCTCACAGGCCTTATGATTGTCCTATTGACCTGCTACCTGGTTCTTCTCCTCCTCGGGGCAGAATCTATCCTCTCTCTCCTCCTGAGACTCAAGCCATGTCTGACTATGTGGCAGAAAACCTTCAAAGAGGGTTTATTAGGAAGTCTTCCTCCCCTGCCAGAGCCGTTTTTTTCTTTGTCTCCAAAAAAGATGATTCTCTCCACCCCTGCATTGACTACAGAGCACTTAATAAGATCACCATCAAGAACCGCTATCCTCTGCCCCTGATCTCAGAACTGTTTGATCGTCTCAGAGGTGCTAAGATCTTTACCAAATTGGATCTTCGTGGGGCTTATAACCTGATCCGCATCCGAGAGGGAGATGAATGGAAGACCGCCTTTAACACTAGGGATGGACACTTCGAGTATCTGGTTATGCCCTTCGGTCTCTGTAATGCTCCTGCGGTCTTCCAGGAATTTGTTAACGATATCTTCCGGGACTTGCTTTATACCTGTGTGGTAGTATATTTGGATGATATCCTTATATTCTCCTCTAACCTGGACCAGCACCGGGTTCATGTTCGTCAAGTCCTCACTCGTCTTAGAAGAAACCGCCTGTATGCCAAGATCGAAAAATGTCTCTTTGAACGTTCCTCCTTGCCATTTCTCAGTTACATCATCTCTGCTCAGGGACTGCAAATGGATCCTGCTAAGCTTTCCTCAGTTCTGGATTGACCACGCCCCACGGGACTCTGGGCCATACAAAGATTCTTAGGTTTTGCCAACTACTACAGGCAATTTATTCCACATTATTCTACCCTGTTGGCCCCCATAGTGGCATTAACCAGAAAAGGAGCTAATCCCAAGACCTGGCCTCCTGAGGCTGAAGAGGCCTTTCAGTCCCTGAAATGCACCTTTGCTTCCTCTTTGGTTCTGTCCAGGCCTGACCCCTCCAAACCATTCCTTCTTGAGGTGGACGCATCCTCGGTGGGAGCCGGAGCTGTGCTGACCCAGAAGTCGTCCAAGGGTAAGACCATAACCTGCGGCTTCTTTTCTAAAACTTTTTCCTCCGCTGAAAGGAACTACTCCATTGGGGACAGAGAACTGTTGGCTATTAAGCTGGCCCTAGAGGAATGGAGACATCTTCTTGAGGGTGCTCCTCACCCAGTGAACATCTTCACAGACCATAAGAACTAAGCCTATCTCCAGTCTGCCCAGAGACTGAACCCCCGTCAAGCCCGTTGGTCCCTGTTTTTCGCCCGCTTCAACTTTGAGATTAATTTCTGTCCTGCTGCCAAGAACATTAGGGCTGATGCCCTTTCTCACTCTTCTGACGTTGTGGGGGACCTCCTCACGTGGTATGACAGTCCTTTGGGTTGTGGTGGACCGGTTCTCGAAGATGGCTCACTTTGTGCCCCTGCCTGGTCTTCCGTCCGCGCCTGAACTAGCCAAACAGTTTTTTCTTCACATCTTCAGCCTCCACGGTCTTCCCAGACACATCGTCTCGGACCGTGGAGTGCAGTTTGTTTCCAAATTCTGGAGGGCTCTCTGTGGTCAACTCGGAGTCAAATTGGACTTTTCCTCCTCGTACCATCCACAGTCTAATGGTCAAGTGGAGCGAATCAACCAAATCCTGGGAGACTATCTCCGTCATTTTGTGTCTTCCCGTCATGACGATTGGTCGAATCTACTCCCGTGGGCGGAGTTTTCTTATAATTTCAAGCCATCCTCCGCCTCCAACAAATCTCAGTTTTTTGTGGTGTATGGTCGTCATCCCCTACCACCTCTGCCTCTAACCACCACTTCCTCTTCTGTACCTGCTGTCGAAGATCTTCTTTAAGACTTCTCTTCCATTTGGCAAGAGTCCCACTCAGCTCTCCTCAAGGCTTCGACCCGTATGAAGATCCAGGCCGATAAGAGTCGCAGATCTCCTCCACAATTCCGTCCTGGGGACAAGGTGTGGCTTTCTTCTAAGTACGTCAGATTCAAGGTACCAAGTTACAAGCTAGGCCCTCGTTTCTTAGGTCCCTTCAAGGTCAAAAGCCACATTAATCAGGTTTCCTACCAGCTCCATCTTCCTCCCTCCCTTCGTATCCATAACTCTTTCCATGTCTCCCTCCTTAAACCCGCTGTCTTTAACCGCTTCTCTCCCAAACTTCTTTCTCCCACCCCTGTCGCTGGTACCTCTGACATCTTCAAGGTCAAATAAATTCTAGCTTCTAAGATCTCCCGGGGGAAAAGATTTTTTTTGGTTGATTGGGAGGGCTGCGGTCCTGAGGAAAGGTCGTGGGAGCCTGAGAGTAACATCTTGGACCGCAGCCTCATTCTCAACTTTCTTGGTACCAAGAAGAGGGGGAGTTCTAAGGGGGAGGTACTGTTACAGCGAGCGCTCCGATCCCTGCCTCCGGATCGGAGCGCCCGCTGCCTGCCTCCGTTGCCCCCGGTCCCCGGTGTCTCCCGGTCAGAGACACCGACCGGAAGCGCGGGTCCTACTGTCCAGGGGACGTGGCTCGTGTGGCTGCTGGCCACCGCTCACGCGCCGCGTCCCCCTCCTTCTCACCTGCACTCCGGCGCGCTGCGGCCCCGTCCTCGGCATTCCGGCTCGCGCGGCCCAGCTCCCCAGGGCGCGCGCGCTGCCTATGGTAAATTTAAAGGGGCAGCGCACCAATAATTGATGCGCTGGTTCCTGATTCCCCCACTGTGTCCCTGCCTATTTAAGAGCTCTTCCCCTTCCTGCCCTTGCTGGATCTTTGTGCCTAGTGCCATTCCCTACAGTTGTGGTTTGCCTTGCCCGTTGCCGTACCCGTTGCTATTGTCCATTCGCCTGTGAACCTTTGCCGCCTGCCCTGACCTTTGCTATGTCCGACCACGCTTCTGCCTTCCCCTTTGTACTACGCCTGTCTCAGCAGTCAGTGAGGTTGAGCCGCTACCGGAGGACATGACCTGGTTGCTACCGCCGCAGCAAGACCATTCCGCTTTGCGGCGGGCTCTGGTGAAAACCAGTAGCAACTTAGAACAGATCCTCCAGTACGGTCCACGCCAATCCCTCACTGACACAGAGGATCCACCACCAGCCTGCCAAGCCCTGACATCCGCAACACCTTTTGCTTTGACATATGATGACTGGTGACACTACAAACACTTGTTTAAGAACTACGCCTCCCCCCTGCCCTAGGCCTTCCCAGCTACGAGTTGTTGTTTTTTTTCTCAGATTATGAAGGGCATGCCACAAGGGTCTTGATTCAATGCCATGGGACTAGATTCAGACCAATTATGTATCTGTCTAGGCTCTGGAACCTGTAATCAGGGGATCACCAAGATGTGTCCATGCCGCAGCCACCTGTCCACCTTTATTACAAAAGGTTGGTGATATAGTTTAGACTCACTTTTACTCTGTTGAGGCCCACTCAATCCAAGAGATCTTGAACCAAGCAAAAACTAAACATCTTCCAGCAGGTCATCTGACCAAGTACAAGGTGGTCCCCCTTATCCTATACCCGACATCTCTTCTTCCTTTTGAGGTGGAAGAAAAGGGGGGGAGAAGTATATATACTATATAGTGACATAGGACCTCAGGCAAGGCAGTGTACCGATGATTAGCATGACTGTCTGGCAATAAATCCTGTAAAGTAAGCTCCTATACCTACTTTGCTGCTCTGGTTTCTGCATTATTGTGCATAAGGGTTCACACTCCACATACCACCCCTAGAATTGTGGCAAGTTTGAAAAAAGTTAAATGGGACGGTTAAAACCAAAATAGTTAAGATGTTGGCAAACACGAGTCTGTTTTGGCCAGAATGTCTTCTGAATACTTTTAATCCAGTATGAAATGCTCATTAATGTCCCCACAATTTATCCCTGTACAGAATTTTGTTTGTGAATAAGCGTAAAACATAGTTACATAGCTCATAAGGTTAAATATAAAAAGATTAGAGTCCATCAAGTTCAGCCTTTATCCTTATTGTGCCCCTACTGAATTCATACATAAAAAAATACATAATAATCCTTAAATGGCTGATGGTAATTGCCACATACTAGTAAGGAAAAAAATAAAAAATAAATAAATCCATTCCTGATTCCACATAGCATCAGAATAAATTTCTGGATAATCGTTGTTACCCCAGTATCAATGACCTGTAATGTTATTATCTCCAGAAATGTATCCGGGCCCTTTTCTGACTCTCTTACAGAGTTCACCATGACCACGTCTTCTGGCAGAGTCCCATAGTCTCACTGCTCTTACAGTCTGTGCTGGTGTAAAAATCTAATTGTATTCCTTGTTATAGATACAGTCCTGGGTATAAATAGATCATGTAGAGATCTCTGTGCTGCCCCCAATAAATTTATACATAGTTATTAGGTCGGCCCTAAGACAGGACTGTACTGCTGACTGAGAGTATGCAGCCCCTGCGACACAGGCTTTCTATGATCCACCATCATGTCCATGTATCTATCCCTGACCTACATTCAATAACTGGTTTACATTCCATCAAACCAGGTGATTGGGTCGTAATTATAAAGTTCCAACAGAAGGGGGTAGAAGCTACACTGGCCTTTCCAAGTGCTGATACATCACCAACATCTCTAAATCTTCAGGACAAGGACATCTGGATCCACGACGGCCACTGCAAGAAGCTGCAGAAATATACGGGAAACGGGTCTAAGTATCAGTGTCGGCTACTGTCTTGTTTTTGTAACCCTAGGTTTGTGTATGAGTGACTGTCCTAATCTGTTATTCAGAAAACATGTGCAGTTGGCTAAAGCCGCCAATTTTACCAACTGTTGGGTGTGCTCCATCCCGCCCCTAGTCAGAGCACATAGGCCATGGCCACCATCTATGCCACATATAGTTTTGGGTTGTCCACGGGAGGTGGTAGGGATCTAACATTTGAACTCAACAGCACATTTCTGGATGACAGAATGGGAAGGGAGGGTCTGTATAATTTAAACCATGACCGTGACTCATGCAGAACCCTCAGCAAACCTATCTGGGTTTCTGGAAGATTGGGTGATCCACGGGTGTGTTTTAATTTTAGTTTTGGAAATAACGACCTGGGAACCACCACATGTAATAATGGTGTTACAATCGGCTTGGACAATGATGTTCTTGACTTCTCAGGTGAACCTGGTGGATTAGAAGGACCTGAATATGTCTGTTGGAACGGGTTCTGTGGGACACAGACTAGTGGAGAGATTCCCCAAATTGCTCGGGTAATCGCACAAGCAGAACACCATCCAGTTGGGAGTCCCTGCATTGGTTTGTCTGATCCATACTATTTCCTTTGTGTATCCTCAGCATATAAGGTAATTCCACCAGGGTCAATGGGCATTTGCACATTGGTCAAATTACTACCAGCCTCTTATGTTACATCTGAGGAGGATTTCTCTACCCATGGGAAATTAAAATTTCACTGGAAGAGCAAAAGGGAGTTATTTACTAAGTCTGATGAAGCATGGGCATGGTTTCCTGTATGGACGGGATGGGGGATAGAGCTTATGAACAGATTAAACAATTTCTCATCTATAGTAGATCAAATGTTTAATGAAACTGTGGAGGCTGTAAAGGAGATTTCTGAGGAACAGATACAGATAAAAAAATTATCCTGTTTCAAGAGAAGATGGCTTTGGACTATTTGTTGGCAGCTAAGGGTGGGTTTTGTGAATTCATAGGAAGAGATTTGCTGCACCTGAATTGCAGACACCAAGGATCAAGTGCAGGCTCATCTGGACAAGATAAAGGATCTACAGGGGAGGGCACGGGCGATTGCAGAGGAAGGATGGAATCCGTTTAAAGCATTAGACAGTTTTGGAGATTTCATTTGGTCAATTGGTAACTGATTGAAGTGGATTGGAGTATATATATTAATGCTATTCTTTTCCATCCTGATCATAATGCATTTACCCAATGTTCCTCCTGTCTGATGGAGAGAATTGCCAGGGATCGAGCAGCCAATCACAACATGATATCAAGACCACTCTACTATGAAGATCAAGCCGCCACATCACAAGTTTGAAGCCGGAAGTTTGAAGCAAGAAGATCAACAACCTTCAATTTTGGACTATTTTATTACATTTCTGGACTATTACAGTTCTGGACTTCCTGGTGGGAATGGCCTTTGGGTTAGCCTTCATTGGGGGTGGGGGGGGGGGGGCTGACTTGGCATATCTAGTTCTTCTTCCCTCTAGGTAATATACCACTAGGAAGGAATATGACAAAAAGTGGGGAACTGTCGTGGGAATATTTTCTGGTTTGTCACATTGCCTTCATGGTGAGTGTAATGTTGTGCAGTGTGGTTTGTTGTTATTGGCTATTGGCACAGCTGAAGATGTGTTGGTGGTCAGTGACATATAAGCCTCAGTGCACAGTGTGTAGCCTGGATATTGTAACTTGTCTGTGTCCACTGTGGGAGTGCCTTTGGCTGTAAGTGTGACACCTGGTACTGTATATGTGGGAGTGGCTACTGTAACCCCTCCCTCTTTGTTGTGTACATAAATAAACTGAACACTGACCTTCCCCCAGGTATTCTTTCTATGCTGGAGAAGGAATCAGTTGCTGGATCACTGACTCTGTCTGTCTGTGTTTTTTCAACTATTGCGAATTTACTATCCTGGCAGACACCACTGAGCCCGAATTATTACAAGTCTGGATATTCTACAACAGGATCATTATTAAAGCTATCAAAGGATCAAAATTAAAGGGGTTATGCTGCAGGAGGAATTTTCTTTTATAAACATACCCATTCTACTATATATAAAAAATAGACCTTTTCTTACCTCCAATGCTACCATGGTACTTCGGCAGTCCAGATATTGTCGCTGGATGAGATCCTCTTGCTGTGAGGAAGCATGACACATGGGCCCAACCCGGGGGTTCAGAGTGTCATACTGCCAGTCAGCCAATCACTGTCCGCAGCAATTTTTTTAGCTAGTGATCAGCTGAGTGGGAGTTTGACTCTCTGGGCCCTGACATCACTCTATGCCCAAATGTCATGCTTTCTCACAGTAAGAGGATCGCATCCAGGGACCGGAACGAGACTCCGGAGGTACCGTGGGATATTTGGAGATATTCATTTTTTTTTATATCATGTAGAAAGGACATGCCTTGAAAAAAAAAACTTATGTTTTTAACGTTTACATTTTGTTGTGAGGGTTGCACTGTTTATTAATATTGTATGTTTTTGTCTTCATGTTTCTTTGAATTGCATAACATATAAAGCATAACAACACAACAGCGTAATATTAACCTCTTAAGGACCCAGCCATTTTACACCTTAGGACCCGGCCATTTTTTGAACATCTGACCAGTGTCACTTTAAACATTAATAACTCTGGAATGCTTTTAGTTATCAATCTGATCCTGAGATTGTTTTTTCGTGACATATTCTACTTTAACATAGTGGTAAAAGAATTTTGTAACTTGCATCCTTTCTTGGTGAAAAATTTGAAAATGTTATGAAAAATTTGAAAATTTTGAATTTTTCTAACTTTGAAGCTCTCTGTTTGTAAGGAAAATGGATATTCAAAATATTTTAATTTTTTTTTCACATATACAATATGTCTACTTTATGTTTGCATCATAAAATTGACAAGTTTTTACTTTTGGAAGACACCAGAGGGTTTCAAAGTTCAGCAGCAATTTTCCAATTTTTCACAAAATTTCCAAACTCACTATTTTTCAGGGACCAGTTCAGGTTTGAAGTGGATTTGAAGGGTCTTCATCTTAGAAATACCCCACAAATGACCCCATTATAAAAACTGCACCCCCCAAAGTATACAAAATGATATTCGATCAGCCTTTTAACCCTTTAGGTGTTTCACAGGAATAGCAGGAAAGTGAAGGAGAAAATTCACAATCTTCATTTTTTACACTCGCATGTTCTTGTAGACCCAATTTTTGAATTTTTACGAGGGGTAAAAGGAGAAAATGTATACTTATATTTGTAGCCCAATTTCTCTCGAGTAAGCACATACCTCATATGTCTATGTAAAGTGTTCGGCGGGCGCAGTAGAGGGCTCAGAACCGAAGGAGTGACAAGGGGATTATGGAGAGTACGTTTTTGTGAAATGGTTTTTGGGGGGCATGTTGCATTTAGGAAGCCCCTATGGTGCCAGGACAGCAAAAAATACCCACATGCCATACCATTTTGGAAACAAGACCCCTTGAGGAACTTAACAATGAATAAAGTGAGCCTTAATACCCCACAGGGGTTTCACGACTTTTGCATATGTAAAAAAATAAAATAAAATTTCACTAAAATGTGTGATTCCCCCCAAATTTCACATTTTTGCAAGGGTTAATAGCAGAAAATACCCACCAAAATTTGTAACCCCATCTCTTCTGAGTATGGAGGTACCCCATAAGTTGACCTGAAGTGCACTACGAGCGAACTACAATGCTCAAAAGAGAAGGAGTCATATTTGGCTTTTTGAGAGCAAATTTTGCTCGGGGGCATGTCCCATATAGGAAGCCCCTATAGTGCCAGGACAGCAAAAAATACCCACATGGCATACCATTTTGGAAACTAGACCCCTTGAGGAACGTAACAAGGAATAAAGTGAGCCTTAATACCCCACACGGGTTTCACGACTTTTGCATATGTAAAAAAAAAAAAAAATTTCATTAAAATGGGTGTTTCCCCCCAAATTTCACATTTTTGCAAGGGTTAATAGCAAAAAATACCCCCCAAAATTTGAAACCCCATCTCTTCTGAGTATGGAGGTACCCCATAAGTTGACCTGAAGTGCACTACGAGCGAACTACAATGCTCAGAAGAGAAGGAGTCATATTTGGCTTTTTGAGAGCAAATTTTGCTCGGGGGCATGTCGCATTTAGGAAGCCCATATGGTGCCAGGACAGCAAAATAACCCCCACATGGCATACCATTTTGGAAACAGGACCCCTTGAGGAACGTAACAAGGGGTACAGTGAGCATTTACCCCCACTGGTGTCTGTCAGATCTTTGGAACAGTGGGCTGTACAACATTTTTAATTTGCACAGCCCACTGTTCCAAAGATCTGTCAGACACCTGTGGGGTGTAAATTCTCACTGCACCCCTCATTACATTCCGTGAGGGGTGTAGTTTCCAAAATGGGGTCACATGTGGGGTTTAGTTTTTTTTGCGTTTGTCAAAACCGCTGTAACAATCAGCCACCCCTGTGCAAATCACCTCAAATGTACATGGCGCACTCTCCCTTCTGGGCCTTGTTGAGCGCCCCCAGAGCACTTTGCGCCCACATATGGGGTATCTCCGTACTCGGGAGAAATTGCATTGCAAATTTTGGGGGCTTTTTTCCCTTTTACCTCTTGTCAAAATGAAAAGTATAGGGCAACACCAGCATGTTAGTGTGAAAAATTTATTTTTTTTACACTAACATGCTGGTGTAGATCCCAACTTCACATTTTCATAAGGGGTGAAAGGAGAAAAAGCCCCCCAAAATTTGTTAGGCAATTTCTCCCGAGTACGGAGATACCCCATATGTGGCCCTAAACTGTTGCCCTGAAATACGACAGGGCTCCAAAGTGAGAGCGCCATGCGCATTTGAGGCCAGAATTAGGGATTTGTATAGGGGTGGACATAGGGGTATTCTACGCCAGTGATTCCCAAACAGGGTGCCTCCAGCTGTTGCAAAACTCCCAGCATGCTTGGACAGTCAACGGCTGTCCAGCAATACTGGGAGCTGTTGTTTTGCAACAGCTGGAGGCTCCATTTTGGAAACAGTGGCGTACCAGACGTTTTACATTTTTATTGGGGAGGGGAGGGGGGCTGTGTAGGGGTATGTGTATATGTAGTGTTTTTTACTTTTTATTTTATTTTGTGTTAGTGTAGTGTAGTGTTTTTAGGGTACAGTCACATGGGCGGGGGTTACAGCGAGTTTGAGCTGCCGCGCAAAATTTGCTGCATCGCAAACTTGCAGCCTGATACTCACTGTAAGCCCCCTGCCCATGTGAATGTACCCTGTACATTCACAGGGGGGGGGACCTACAGCTGTAAAAAACTACAGCTCCCAGCATGCACAGTCTCAGTGCATGCTGGTAGTTATAGTTTTGCAACAGCTGGAGGCACACGGGTTGGGAAACACTGAGTTAGGAAACAATGTTTCCCAACCAGTGTGCCTCCAGCTGTTGCAAAACCACAACTCCCAAACATTCTCAGGCATGCTGGGAGTAGTAGTTCGGCAACATCTTTAGAGCCAGATGTTGCCGAACTACAACTCCCAGCATGCTTGGAGTTGTAGTTTTGCAACATCTGGAGGACTACAGTTTGCAGACCACTAATACAGTGGTTCTCAATCTGTGCCCTTCCAGATGTTGCAAAACTACAACTCCCAGTATGCCAAAACTGTCCAGGCATGCTGGGAGTTGTAGTTCTGCAACATCTGAAGGGCCAGATGTTACAGAACTACAACTCCCAGCATGCCTGGACAGTAAGGGCATGCTGAGGATGTGTAGTTTTGCAACATCTGGAAGGGCACAGTGGTCTCCAAACTGTGGACCTCCAGATGTTGCAAAACTGCCACTCCCAGCATGCCCAGACGCCAAGGGCTGTCTGGGCATGCTGGGAGTTGTAGTTTACAGGGTCCCAATACAGCAATGCATGTCGCTTTACGGCGACGTGTATTGCTGTAAAGGGCCCGGCCGCGGCTGAAGATCTACTCACCGCCATTTTCCTCGCCGGGATCCGGGTCTTCAGGGACGAGGTAAGTACCAGGGCCGGTCCCCAGCACTCCCCCGTCCCCCGCCGCGTCCTCCGGTCTTCCTCCCGTCCTCTCCGGACTTTCAGGGGCCGGGCAGGACGGGAGGAAGTAACCGCCCCCTCTCCTGCGATTGGTCGGTTAACTCACCGACAGATCGCAGGGTATAGGAGGAGGTGGCCGGCTTGCCACCTCGCTCCTATACATTAGCATGGTCCTGGCTGTCTGTGACAGCCGGGATCATGCGAAATTACCGGGCGGTCGGGTCCCAGAGACCCGATCAGCCCGGTATCGCCGCAGATCGCAAGGGCGATTTCCCTTGCGATTTGCGGTGATCGCCGACATGGGGGGCCTACATGGCCCCCCTCGGCGTTTGCCCTGGATGCCTGCTGAAGGATTTCAGCAGGCATCCAGTTCCGATCTCTGCCCGGCGCGCGGCATAGACCGGAAAACGCCAGGGCGTATGGATACGCCCTGGGTCCTTAAGGCCCAGGGTGTGAGGGCGTATCCATACGCCCTGGGTCCTTAAGAGGTTAATTAACCAGGTGGGGATATATTGTAGGTTTGGTGAATATTTATTTCTACTTTTATTTGGCCACCTAGGACAGAATTGGTGTTGATACTGTAATACTGATACTTCTGGAGTTTAGTAGCATTGCACCAAAATATAATGAGCCACATCTATTCAATGATTACATAACTATTAAGCAATGCATTTTTCAAGTCAATGTTTATTTTTCATCTGCCCTACAGCTTCTCAATTAGCAATGCTTACTGCCAATGAAAACACAATTAATGAAGCTGGGATCTCTAAATTCATCCTTAGGCTTACAGTGAATATGTTACTTTCCAAATCAATAGCAATGTAATGCTCATGAAATGGGTCTGTTTCAAGTTAAGGCTGGTGTATGATTTATATTGAGACTAAAACTGGTAAATTATTATTATAAGATGCATTTGGAAATTATTTAGACACTTTTACTTTTTTTTCAAATGTTGTTATATTGTGGTCTAAAACAAAAAATCTAGCTTTCCCTAATGAATCTGCACTCAATACCCCATAGTGAGAATGTAAAAAAAATGTTTAGAATTAATGTTTGCAAACTTATTAAGAAGGAAACACTAAACTTTAACATGGATATCACTAGTCAGACCATTTGCTATGACACCTGAAATTTAGTTCAGGCTCCTCCCATTTTTCTTGATCTTCTCTGATTGGATTTGGAAAGACGCACCCCTGTCTATATTAGGAGCCAAAGCTGACAATACAGATCAGACCAAAAATCAATCAGACAGACTTGTGTGTAGGCACACACTAATAGTTCTTGCTAGGCCCCTTTGAATCACCTCATAGTAGCTATCCCCTTTTGCCCCACACAATAGTTTACCTCAATTGTGCCCCTCAAACATCAGATAGCCTTCATTTTGTAGGCATTACCTGTGCTGGGAGGAGAAAGCCCTGGCTGTCATGGTCTCTCATAGGGTGCAGACATACAAACAAGAGTGAAGCAATTTCCTTGTATGGCCTCTTGTATGTACTCAGTCACAACTGCAACCTCTGTGACCCCTATTGCTTCACACAGCAAAAATTACACTACAATAGGGATTGCGTTATTTGTCCATATTTATCCTATGCTTTTCACTTAATACAAAAGTATATTTATCAGGACATGGAAACATATATTCACCGGGTGTCAAAGTCTCTAGGATTCCATTATTGGTACGGCGTCTTTAGAACTTTTTTCATTCTGTTCCTGGCCATCCTAGATAGCAGTTTAGTAAGAACCCGAATAAGAATAACTTCCAATGACAACATGAGCACACAATATTTGGGGAAGTTTGTGTTAAGGTATGTTCTTTCTTTTTATTATTGGAGGAATCTAAGAGGAATAAGAATATACAAAGCAGCTCAATCAAACTACCTTTACAGGTAGCATTCCCTTAATATCAGCTTTACAGTGTTTCTGAAACTGATAGGGATTTATCAGTACAGAGCGAAAGAGGTAAGTATTCTGCTTGTGGCCATTAGTACTCCACTGGGCATTCTGGGAAAAGGAAGTGCAAAGCAGCTAAATCAAAACCTACAAGTAAGAAAGGGGAAGAAAGGGGGTTTGCTTATATGTAAAATACTGTCTTAGACCTATTCTTCTCAAGGACATATGTGAGGAAAATGATTACATGGAGTCTCTGTGGGTGGAAATAAGGGAAGGGGGTAAGACCAAAAAATTACTGATAGGAATTTGTTATAAGTCGCCAAGTATAATAAAAGCAGCAGAAATCCTACTAATGAGATAAATAGATGGGACACCGAAGAAAGGTGATGTCATTATTATGGATGACTTAAATTACCTGTTTGTCCTGTCCGGTAAACATTGCCTCAGGCTCTTCCAGTGTCACTGTTCTGTGCCCACTACTCCATGGTATATTGTGTTATGTTATTTTGTGATTCAAGTTTATGTAAATGTTCATCAGTGTTACTGTAAGGTAAGCCATGCCGAGTAAATATATGATCCTGATGTCCCCTAGCCTAATCCGTATGTAGTGCAGGGGGGAAGGAGTAGTTCAGTTGAGAAGAAGTTGAGTGTGTGTTAGGAGTTTGAGTTGAGCTGAAGCATAGTGTGAAAAGGAGTGAGGAGAAGTCTATGGTGATCTGAAGGAGGCCCTGGAAGAACTCAAAAGTTTATAGCCATGCAATTTACAAGCACAATTACACAGGTACAGTTCTAAGCTTGGTGGTAAGCTAGATGCTCTGAGGGAATATACTGTAGTTGGTCTAAAGTCAGCGTGGGATAATATCAGTCACAAATCTAAAGCCTACAATCTAGAGCAGTGGTTCTTAACCTGGGTTCGATCGAACCCCAGGGGTTCGGTGAGTCAGTCCCGGGGGTTCGGCAGGGGAGGTCGCAACAGGACAGGCAAACCAAGCAATTGCTTGGGGCCCCGAGCAGAGCCTGTGTTTGCCCGTCCTGTAGCGACAGGCAATTCCCCCCATCACTATTAACTCCCTGCAGCCCCCCATTAAGTTTAAAAACACAGGGGCACCAGGACATAGCACACTCCGGGACGTCACTGACGTCCCGTGCATGCGCCCATGGAAACGAAGGTGCCGAGGACCGGAGGATAGAGAAGGAGGAAGACGCGTGCTGGCCAGCTTGGTAAGTGACCAGTGGCACGTCATCTTCGGTGCTCCGACCACCGGTCCCGAGACCTACTGCTATAGCCGGAGCGGTGGTCGGAGCACTGAAGTGGGCAGTACACAGGCATACAGCCTCCAGCCATACACTGTATATGACTGGAGGCTGTATGTCTGTGGGGGAACACTGCCTACATCAGTGGTCTTCAACCTGTGGACCTCCAGATGTTGCAAAACTACAACTCCCAGCATGCCCGGACAGCCGTTGGCTGTCCGGGCATGCTGGGAGTTGTAGTTTTGCAACATCTGGAGATCCGCAGGTTGAAGACCACTGGCCTACATAATGTGGGGGAACTCTGCCTGCCTAAGGTGGGGGAACTCTGCCTGCCTAATGTTTGGGGGAACACTGCCTGTGCCTAATGTGTGGGGGAACACTGCCTGCGCCTAATGCGTCTTAATGGTTTTGTTCATTTTGTGCACCTATGTATAAATATATACTTAAATATATACCTCCTATGTTTTGAATTTGAAAAAAATCATATTTTATTTTTCCAATTAAGAGGGGTTCGGTGAATGCGCATATGAAACTGGTGGGTTTAGTACCTCCAACAAGGTTAAGAACCACTGACCTAGAGTATAAAGTCAATTGCAGCCAAGTGAAAGCTACTAAAAGTCCCAGTAATGCAACAGGCTTCACAGGGTTACTCTGCACTTCCCCTTTTCTGATCTTTGCTGTAAAGAATATTGCCATCATCCCTGCCTTATTAAAAGTTAAAAGTAATAGTTTTCTGTAACCCTGAAACTGTGGCTATTATTGTCCCCAGTGCTTGGCCCAGGAGAACTGTCTAAACCTTGGAGCGTTTTGGTTAACATTACCCTGACATCACCAACTGTGCATCACCCCAGTAGTACACCACACAATTCCCAACTAGTGCAGGACCCAAAAATATTCACACTTTCATCTGTATAGGAGCTCAACTGTGGCAGGGTTGTTATTGTAGATGGCATCTGGGTAGTGGGGCAGGTCTGGCTGATCAATGGATAGTGAGAAAGTGTGTGAAACTTTTCCTGCTACTGTGTACTCAGCTGGTCACCACCAGGGCCGTAATGTTGGGTGGGGACTTCACCTGAATCATTAAGGAAGATGGGGAGCATTCCTGCATTGACTTTGTGTTCACACCTTGGACAGTTAAACAGCTCGGCTTCTCCATGGTCCCCAGCTTCTTCTCGGACCACAGGAGGAATGACAAATGTTTCTTTGATAGCACTTTTGAATGTTGAAAAATCATAAAAATGTAATTTCACAGTTTCTTTTAGGTAAAAGGTTGTCAATGGAGAAGAGATGACAGGGATCTGCAGAGACAGCTGTGATCCTTGCAGAACCTCCATCAGTGCAGATGGGACATCAGAGGTGAGCTGAAAGAGACCAATAGGAGCCAATAGGAGACTTTCAGGAATAATCCAGGCGCATCATCTTCCATTCCAAAGTGGATAACCTGGAGAAGGGTGAGAAATGTAACTCTTTCTTTTTCAGGAAGATCCACGCCCGCCACATGCCCCTGACTAAGCTATGAGAACAACATCGCATTGGGGAAGGAGACAGTGATGGGAGTTGTCAGAGACTACTACAGAGACCTCTACTTCCCAAAGACCACCGATCAAGATGCTGCCGATAAGCTCCTGTCAGGTATCCTGAACACCCTTGATTCTGCTGGTAAAGAAAAGATGGACACTCCATTGATGATCTTGTATAAGTGGAAGTGGAAGAGACCCATCTCACCCCTTAACCCCTTAAGGACTCAGGGTTTTTAAATTTTTGCACTTTCGTTTTTTCCTCCTTACCTTTTAAAAATCATAACCCTTTCAATTTTCCACCTAAAAATCCATATTATGGCTTATTTTTTGCATCGCCAATTCAACTTTGCAGTGACATTAGTCATTTTACCCAAAAATGCACGGCGAAACGGAAAAAAAATCATTGTGCGACAAAATCAAAGAAAAAACGCCATTTTGTAATTTTTGGGGGCTTCCGTTTCTACGCAGTGCATATTTCGGTAAAAATTACACCTTATCATTATTCTGTAGGTCCATACGGTTAAAATGATACCCTACTTATATAGGTTTGATTTTGTCGCACTTCTGGAAAAAATCATAACTCCATGCAGGAAAATGTATACGTTTAAAAATGTCATTTTCTGACCCCTGTAACTTTTTTATTTTTCCACATAAAGGGCAGTATGAGGACTCATTTTTTGCGCCGTGATCTGAAGCTTTTATCGGTATGATTTTTGTTTTTAACTGACTTTTTGATCACTTTTTATTCATTTTTTAATGGTATAAAAAGTGACCAAAAATTCGCTTTTTTTGACTTTGGAATTTTTTTGCGCGTACGCCATTGACCGTGCGGTTTAATTAATTATATATTTTTATAGGTCGGACATTTATGCACGCGGTGATACCACATATGTTTATTTATTTATTTTTTTTACACTGTTTTATTTTTTTTATGGGAAAAGGGGGGTGATTCAAACTTTTATTAGGGAAGGGGTTAAATGACCTTTATTAACACTTTTTTTAAACTTTTTTTTTGCAGTGTTATAGGTCCCATAGGGACCTATAACACTGCACACACTGATCTCTCATCCTGATCACTGGCGTGTATTAACACGCCTGTGATCATTGTTATCGGCGCTTGACTGCTCCTGCCTGGATCTCAGGCACGGAGCAGTCATTCGCCGATCGGACACCGAGGAGGCAGGTAAGGGCCCTCCCGGTGTCCTGTAAGCTGTTCGAGACGCCGCGATTTCACCGCGGCGGTCCTGAACAGCCCGACTGAGCAGCCGGGTCACTTTCACTTTCACTTTAGAAGCGGCGGTCAGCTTTGACCGCCGCTTCTAAAGGGTTAATACCGCACATCGCCGCGATCGGCGATGTGTGGTATTAGCCGCGGGTCCCGGCCGTTGATGAGTGCCGGGACCGACGCGATATGATGCGGGATCGCGGTGCGATCCCGCTTCATATCGCGGGAGCCGGCGCAGGACGTAAATATACTGAGCGATTTCGCGTTTTTGCATTTTTGTTTTTTCCTCTTTGCCTTTAAAAAATCATAACCCTTTAAATTTTGCACCCAAAAATCTGTATTATGGCTTATTTTTTGTACCACCAATTCTACTTTACAGTGACATTAGTCATTTTACCGAAATATCCATGGCGAAACGGAAATAAAAAACATTGTGCGACAAACTTGAAGAAAAAATGCCATTTTGTAAATTTTTGGGGGCTTCCGTTTCTACGCAGTACATTTTTCGATAAAAATGACACCTTATCTTTATTCTGTAGGTCCATACGGTTAAAATGTTACCCTACTTGTATATTTTTGATTTTGTATTACTTCAGAAAAAAATCATAAATACGTGAAGGAAAATTTATATGTTTAAAATTGTCATATTCTGAGCCCTATAACTTTTTGATTTTTCTGTGTTTAGGGTGCTGTGAGGGCTCATTTTTTGCGCCGTGATCTGAAGTCTTTAGAGATATAATTTTTCTTCTGATCAGACTTTTTGATCACTTTTTATTCAAAAATGCGCTATTTTGGACTTTTGGATTTTTTGGCGCGTACGCCATTGAACAGGTGGTTTTAAAAGTGGTATATTTTTATAATTCGGACATTTACGCACGTGGTGATACCACATATGTTTATTTTATTTACACAGTTTTATTTTGTTACTGGGAAATGCCGGGTGTTTTAAACTTTTAATTCAGAAGGGAATACCTGAAAGGATTAGCTTTTTTTTTACACTTTTTTTTGCGAGCTCATAGCTCCTATAGGGACCTATGAGCTTGCAATGGCTGATTGTATACACAGATTGTTGCCTTGCCATTGCATGGCAACAAGCTGTGTAATCGGCGGTTGATTGCTCCAGCCTGTAACTCAGGCATGGAGCAATCAATCAGAGCCGGGACGCCGACGGAAGAATGTAGGTACCTTATTCTCTCCGGGTAGCTGATCAAGGCATGACCCCGATTAGCTCAACTGAGCAGCCGGGAAGCATTTACTTTCCCTTTCTATGCGGCGCTCAGCTTTGAGCTCCGCATCGGAAGGGTTAATAGCACGTGGCCGAACGATCACGGCCCCGCGCTATTAGCCACGGGTCCCGGCTGTGAATAGGCACTGGGACCATCCCGCTATGATGCGGGGTCCCGCCGGAACCGTGCGTTATAGACAGGGATCGGACTTAGGACGTACTCATACATCCTAAGTCCTTAAGGGGTTAATGTAAACTAAAAGATTCCTGCCAAAGTGCTAGCTAATCAGTTGAAGGCCGTTATTGGACGGATCATCCACCCGGGTCAGACCTGTGCAATTCTTGGTCATAGGATCCACGGCAGCCTCATCCTCATCAGGGACATCATGCAATATGTCAAAGTCTGCCATGTGTCTGGGCCTCTGGTCAGTCTTGATCAGGAAAAGGCCTTTGATCATGTTTTGCACATGTTCATGAGCAGGGCGTTGCAGAGGTTCAAGCTGGGGGCAATGTTCTGCTCTTATGTTGACATCAGTACCTTGATATTTTCAGCAAGGTGTTGGTGAATGGCTGGTAAACTGACCCCTTTCCGGTCCTCTATGGGGCTCAGCAAGGCTGCCTTCTTTCACTTCTTCATTGGGGGCTACAAAATGGACAGAGTAAAATGAACAGTCGTGTACAAAGAACAACATAAGAGGGAGGGGGAAGAGTCCCAGATATCCCCACTTTCCTGCAGCCTTCTTTGACCCTGTTCACAGGACTCTGATAACAACAGAAGGAGGCTCGGTGGGTCGGTCCATGTCTTACTTTTTTTTCCTGCCTCTCTGGAGGAGGCTGGGGTGGAAAAAGTGGATCAACTCCTACCCTTACAACTGGGAGCCCCCTGGGTCCTACCAGGAAGTTCTCAAATTTGTGAGGGAATACCAGCAGGAGGGTCTCAGACCAAAATTATGTAAACTAAAGAATGTCCACAAGCTAATGCGAGCAAAGAATTCTGTGGAGTCTATTCCTGTGCTCTCTAAAGCCACAGCTAAGACACTTTAGAAATCTGTGGCTTCCAGTGGGCATACCAACTGGCACAAGGACTTGGCATGGATGGCCATTCAGGAGGCCCTGCCCCTGAGAACCTTCATGTAGGCACGTGGACTGTACAACACCAGGTATTGCCTGAGGTGCCCATTCACTTTGCACCTCTTTTGACAGTGCCCATTTGCCCGGGCCCTGCTTAATGCCCTGGAATGTAAACTCAGAGATTCTGTTCCCAGGAGCATCCAAATGCATTGTTTGGTGCTTTACAGACTATTTTCTGCAGTTTGCACTGTTGGGGCTATCCAGAAGACCTGGCGCTGTACAGCTTAGGGAACATGTGCTATGTATTGTACTGTCATGCTTTGTGTGATTGTAATTTATTGTGTGACTTGTAATGACTGAACAATCTGTACCTGGAGCTAATAACTGATATTTAGGGAATGCTACCTATGAAGGTCATGTGATTAAGCTGCTTTGTATATTTCTTTTCACAGAATGTCCAGTGGAGTGACTTTGAATCTCCACACAGCAGAAATGGTGTCTCCTCAAGGAAAATACCACTTTTGCCTATGAGGAATAACTAAGAGGTATAGGTGGGAAAAGATGCTCCAGATAGGAATTACAAATTGAATATTGTGTGTGGAATATGCAGCTAGTAACTGGCTTATGGTGGGAATGTCCACATGTTGTTTGTCTTTAATGATGGGTAGCCAGATTTTATTTTTTTTTTACTTCTGGACATCACCTTGGTTTTGTTTAGAAATCTGCACTTTGCTGCCAATTTGTTGTCCAACCTTGCTTTTCTTTCCGATTTAACCTTGACTTCTATTGAAAACTGGGTTAAATAACCACAGTTCTGTTTCAGTTCTACTCCCAGCTGTTATGTTGTGTGGATGACATCTGGCTGTAGCTGAGCTTACGTTGCTACAATCAGAGCTTTCCCCAATACTTACTGTTTAACACCACTAGTTGTCTTGGTTAATAAGTACCATGGTGCCTAGACTAAGGGAGGTTTCTCCCTCTGTCACCGAGTCAGTATCTTGGGAATCTGATGAGTCATAATAGTCCACTTTAGTCCATTTTCTATTAAACCAAACCTACCATTAAAGCAAAATAATCAGAAAAGCAAAAAAATAAAAATAAAATTTGAAGTGCTTTTTTGCCCAGAAACGAAAGGTTTAGTTTATTGGGGGCCCTCTTTCCTGGTGACCCTGAGATGCCAAAACTCTTTGAGAGGATGGGACCCACTGAGTTGAAGCCCGGCAACATTACTTTTCACCTTGGCACTCAACCTTGATATCCCCGTCTTCTGGCTAGTATCAAGTACATTTTTATAGATCCGACTGGATTGACGGGCAGTAACTCACTGCATCGTCCACTTATTTATTTGTATGTCCTCTTTTTTTACTGTCCAATTTTTGTTGTGTCTATGTACACTAGGAGGGTCAGGGTGCTGTATTCCTTCTGGATGTCCCTCCTTGCGGTCTAGGAGAGGTGTGTGTAGCCTTCTGGTCCTCACCTCCTTGCAATCCTGGGCTTTTGGGCTTCGGCTGAGATGCCATCAGTATACGGCTCCTTGGCTGACACCTTAGTTAATGTCTAGGTTGATGCCAGGAGCACTTGTGGTCCCTTAGTAGCTTCGGCAAAAAGGGACATCAAACCCGGACCATTGCAGATGCCTTCTGGCCCGGAGGGAAAGGATAGGTTTGTTGGGGGTCCTCTCTCCTTTCAAAGAAGGGCTTGTGATGGACTGTTTCCTCGTGCAATTTTTTTTGTCTGACATGCTTACACTTTTTTAGACCACGTTCCTCTGCTCTAAAAAAAAAAAGGTACTGTCAGCAGATGGGTCTTCTTCCTATTGCTTCTTGGTCATTTGGCTAAGATCAAGTGTAGTACCTTTTCTGTTAGTTGGGTGTGTGGTAGACCACCATGGCAGAATGGGGGATCACACAGAGTGGGGCAGGTATACCAGGCTTAGCTGGTAAAGGCTACAGAACCTCAAGTGACATGTTCCCTCTTGATCTGGCCCTTAGGTTTGGGTAGAGTAAGAGCCAAGTGGCAGACTAGCCCTGAGAGGGAAGACCCCAGGGTGTCGGAACTTACTTGGGAGTAGAGACCCCCACATGAAGTATGGCACAACTTTTTTTAAACTCTTCTCAGCACTCACCCTTTCTATCCCAGCATGTTGGCTGTGAACTGTGTAATCACAGTTTTATTTCAGATCTACTCCCAACTGTTATGTTGTATTGATGCCATCTGGCTGTAGCTGGGCTCCCACTCCTACAATCCCAATACTTACTGTTTAACACTACTCATTGCCTTGGTCAATAACAGCCATGGTGTCTAGACAAAGGGAGGTATGTCCCCCTGTCACCGAGTCAGTATCTTGGGAATCTGATGGGTTAAAGTCATTGAAGTCCACCTCAGTCCATTTTCTATTTAACCAAACCTATGAGAAACCAAACCTAACCAAAGAGAAATTGCTGTTGAAATCCGACAATGTAGAAAATGAATAAAAAAAACATCCAAAAACCCCCATAAATCTAGGATAATAGAAAGACCTTCTCCAAAATACACTGCTCAAAAAAATAAATAAATAAATAAATAAAGGGAACACAAACTCCAAGTCAATCACACTTCTGTAAAATCACTCTGTCCAATCAGGAAGCAACACTGATTGACAATCAGTTTCACATGCTGTTGTGCAAATGGAACAGACAATAGGAAGAAATTATAGGCAATTAGCAAGACGCCCCCAATAAAGGAGTGGTTCTGCAGGTGGTGACCACAGACCACTTCTCAGTTCCAATACTTCCTGGCTGATGTTTTGGTCACTTTTGAATGCTGCTGGTGCTTTCACTCTAGTGGTAGCATGAGATGGAGTCTACACCTCACACAAGTGGCTCAGGTAGTGCAGCTCATTCAGGATGGCACATCAATGCGAGCTGTGGAAAGAAGGTTTGCTGTGTCTGTCAGCATAGTGTCCAGGCCCTACCCGGAGACAGGCCAGTACATCAAGAGACGTGGAGGAGGCCGTAGGAGGGCAACAACAAAGCATCAGGACTGCTAGAAGGAACAGGAAGAGCACTGCCAGAGCCCTGCAAAATTACCTCCAGCAGGCCACAAATGTGCATGTGTCCACTCAAACGGTCAGAAACAGACTCCATGAGGGTGCTATGAGGGCCCAACATCCACAGGTGGGGGTTGTGCTTACAGCCCAATACTTTGCAGGACATTTGGCATTTGCCAGAGAACTCCAAGATTGGCAAATTCCCACTGACACTGCTCTTCACAGATGAAAGCAGGTTCACACTGAGCACGTGACAGATGCTGCCAGCAACATCCTCCAGTATGACCTGTTTGGCGGTGGGTCAGTAATGGTGTGGGGTGGCATTTCTTTGGGGGGCCTGCACAGCCCTCCATGTGCTTGCCAGAGGTAGCCTGACTGCCATTAGATAACAAGATAAGATCCTCAGACCCCTTGTGAGACCATATGCTGGTGTGGTTGGCTCTGGGTTCCTCCTAATGCACGACAATGCTAGACCTCATGTGGCTGGAGTGTGTCAGCAGTTCCTGCAGGAGGAAAGCATTGATGCTATGGACTGGCCGCCCGTTCCCCAGACCTGAATCTGATTAAGCACATCTGGGACATCATGTCTCGCTACATTCACCATGCCACGGTGAATGCTTTAGTCCAAGTCTGGGAGGACATCCCTCAGGAGACCATCCGCCACCTCATCAGGAGCATGTCCAGGCCTTGTAGGGAGGTCATATGGGCACGTGGAGGCCACACACACTAATTTTGACTTGTTTTAAGGACATTACATCAAAGTTGGATCAACCTGTAGTCTGGTTTTTCACTTTGATTTTGAGTGTGACTCTATATAACGACATCCATGGGTTGATAAATTCAATTTCCATTGATAATTTTTGTATGCTTTTGTTGTCAGCACATTCAACTATGTAACGACAAAAGTATTTTATACAATTAGTTCATCCAGATCTAGGATGTGTTATCTTAGTGTTCCCTTTATTTTTTTGAGCAGTTTAGGTTACTATATAATTTTTAGATACAATATTATGGTGTACACAAATAAAAGACAAAGAAGAGACTATTGAATATTTTTTGAATTAAGAAAGATTTTACTGCGTAATTTGAAATCAAAAAGATGAACATCAGTTAATTAAAAATCAATACTACTTCACCTTTCCACAAGTATACAAAAAGAAATAAATATATGAATTTACATTCAACAGTTAACTATAACTGATAGTAGTGTTTTGCATTCACATACACAAGCACAGAATAAATATATGTTGGGCTTTCTTAGGAGCATAGGGCATATGTTTTATTTGCAGTGTGATACAATGGGCAGTTCATGTATTTTTATAAGAAAGGTAAAAATGAAACCAAACCCATGTGTAGGATGCAGCAACCCGCAAAAAAGTTGTAATATCATTATATACAGATTATGTAATCTGTAAGTATATAGGTGAGACCTTCATATTATGAACAGTTTTCAGACATCAATGAAGTTAAGATTCCAGTTATAATAGTGTACTAGTGTGCAAATTTACAGTATTTTTTTATTTTTAACTTTTATTTTAATATATCATTAACACATGCAAAGGTTGGCCACATGGTGATCTGATAGAAGTAAAGTGATGTTGAGTGAACAATACAATACACGTGATTTAGGAAATGTTGTGATTATTGTGAAAGTGTAACTGGAAAACAAGCCAGCCTTCATAAAAGACTTATTTATATCATTCACAAATATACAGTATATTGTACAAAAGTTTTATTTGAAAAACAATTCTCCTTATTAAAGGAAATTATTTTTTTCTGTGCATTTCCTCACTCACTATTTTAGTTTTTTATTGTATTTTATTTTATGCAAGAATATAACATTGGTTTGACATCTATCAATACGTTTTTCTGAGGAACACAGCAAAGCCACAAACATTTAGTATATGAAGTCACCTAAGGTAAAAGAGAGGCTTTAATATACAGTTAATGTGAATGGCACAACATGCCTTTTTAGCATATATAAGCTTTTACTTGTAGTTTTGGTTTACTGGGTTGAAAACATCTAACAAAAAAGGAAAGCACTACTTAAACTGAACATGTTTGTTGTATATAAAGAACATAGTTGTGTTTTACATGTTTGCAGTTCTTCCATGGATGATCAATTTTTAAGATTTTTTGACATTTACTGTAGACATGTTAAAGTAAATTAGCTGTTTCATTGGGCAATCCTATAGCTCAAAGAGTGATGTCGATGAAGCCATAAAGCAACCTTCTTTGGGCATATTTGGGAGGTCTGTTATTTTCATCCAATCCACTAACATATCACAAGTGTAATGTCAGCTCACTTAAGGGACAAATCATGAGATATATTGTAATGTAAGGTTTAGTGTTTATAAACTAATTTAGGTACATTGTTTGAATAATAAATAAATGTACCTTAAAATTAAATTAAAAGTTTAAATAATTTTTATAGCATTTTAAATACAACAGGGTAACCAAAACTATGGGGTTGGAAAACTCACACCCATTACACCAATGTGCCTTGAAAGGGATATTCCTAGAATAAGAAATAACCACCTATCGATCGGTAGTTGTCTGACCACTTCCTGTAATAAATGAGCACAACAAGGTAAATGGTATTTAGAGAGTAATGCACTTGAAATGGGCAATAGAAAAATTATTGTATGGAACTTTAGCATTTACAAGATACAAATAACCAACACTGTACACATATTCCATTGTTTTTACAAATTAGAGAAAATATATTAAGAAGCAGAGGTGTAGGCTTGGATTTGGGACTTATCTAACTATAAGAAATACCTTGGTTATTTTTCATAGATTAATACAAAACCTAATTTTGTCAAACTGATGTTCAGCACAATGTATTCTGAAGATTTATTTCCATACACTTCATGAAAATGTATCTCCATTCACTTGGCTAGTACTCTTGCTTTGGAATATAGAATAGCAATGCTTTCATAAGTACAATGGTTGTGACAACTTTTGGTAATATGTGTATTCAGTAGACATCAATACTGGTGCACACAAACAATGGGACATTCCCAATGATTCTTTGTTGACACTTAGTTTTTTGCCTGTTTTTTGCTTGTTCAGAGTATAGGATGGAAAATACTCTCAAAATATTCTCACTAAGCATAAGGTACTCAGGAGACATTGGAGGGGGGGCAATTATATGGAAACCGTGGCATAATTTTTGGACAAGCACACGCTTTTTGCTAAAATGTTGCACATTTTTGACACTCTCCACCATGCTTACCAAGTGAGCTGGTCTTATGATAGAGGGGGCTTGATAGCCCAAATTTGAAATTGCTACAATTTACACCTGGTAGCAGGTGTAAATTGCAGTGGAAATCTATGCCAACTCTGGGCTGGCATAGATTTTTGAGGCTGCACATGGAGTAAACTCACATGCGCTTGGATTACTTTAGACCAGCATATGACATGTCGGTCATCCCTGAAGGATGGCAAAACATTAATCAGAATACTTTTTCTCTGTATTGAAAAGTGTATTCAACTAGGGATCTTACAAAAAATACATCAATAAAGGATAAAAATAGGCAATATTTGGATCTGTGAATATACACTGAAAATCCAGAGTCAGCACACATACCAGAGACATATCTGACAAATGCATTGTATATATTTTAAAATAAAAATGTGAACCGAGTATTTTTTAAGTGACACAAATTAAGCAAAACTGAATCATGGGACTTGCATTCCATCTAAACCCACTTTCTCAGAGCACAAGGTAGGACATCATTTTGCTCTAACCTAACATACAGTATTGTTCAATAAGCTATTCAAATATGAGCTAAATACTAAGGTATTGTTATGTTGTTATGAATTTTTATTTTATTTATATATTTATATATATATTTTTTTATCTTATAGCTCGCCATAGTTTTACACAATTTCTATATACAGGTGTAATATGGGCACACAGTAGACTTACTATCTTGTTTCCTGAGGAATTTAATTAAATTTAATAGGTTCACATTTTTTTAAATGTCTTTAGAGTATAGTGTCAATGATCATGGTTATTAATATACTAAAGTTTAAATGGACAACAATGACAATTTTAGACAAGATATTTCAATATTTGTAATGGTTTTAGTTGGCCTATTTTCTTAAGGATTTTCCTCTGTATTACTTTATTTCTGCTCAGACTGACCACTTCTTAGTGGCTGAAATCCATACTTACATCTTCTTTAAGGACTAGCAGGATATAATGCATTTTCTGTACAATACACAGTAACTATTTACAGAGACATTGGCCTTAACAGTCACCTACTAGAATATATGCACAAACTGCCACTGTGTTCTTTGGATGTGAGAGACAACAGCTGAGTGTCGTATGGTTAAACATTTGACATAATAAAGCTTTAAGACATAATCTGGTAAATAATATAGACATATATGTATATATTTTCAGGCTTGAATGTTGCAGTCTTTTTGTTCATAGGAAGGTGCATTAACAATAGGAAGAATTTTACTTTGTTGCTACATTATTTCTTACAAAAATGGGATAAGAATTGGCTTCACTCTCCTTTCATTGATCATTGTTGTCAGTAGGATTATTTCCCTTTTCTTGATTCTTGTTTCCCTTCTTCTTCTTCTTTTTCTTCTTAGTTTCCTCCTTTTTACCAAATGTTATGAAGTTACTTTTATGACCTGGGGCTGGTGGTTGATCCTGGCGGATTGAAATGATGGCTGGAGATCCTGGGATAATAAAATTCTCCGGAAAATCTGGTGGTATTTGTGGTACTGGTTGTTTTTGATTGCCAGGTCCATATTTGAAGGTCCAGCTGTTGCAATTCACACCAGCTCCTACAGGGGGAGACACTTCTCCTCCTTCTGGTTCTGCAAAAGAAAACAATATAAATATCAAACGTAATTCATCAAATCTTAGGCTGATCCTACAGTGTACTCTGCATAACTTAACACTTCATCAAGACATACAGTATATGGCCACAATAGATGGAAACTGTAAAATCGATCACAAACATATCCACCTCTGACCACTTATTCTTAATTAACTTGTGGAAGGAGTTGCTGGGTAACCATTTTTATAACAAAGGCACCACAATAACAAGCTGATCCCCACAGGTCTGTGTGGAAGCTCTGCATGATTAGTGATTTTCCCTGCAGTGGCCACTGCTGGAGATGAATAGTATTACACATCACATCCAGGGGATTGTGTTTTCTAGGGGAGACTACAAAACTGGGGTATATAATGCTTCATGGGAAAAAGTATGCAAAGTGGCTATTCTCTAAAAAGAAAAAAGGCTTGCTTCTCACTAGCACCTACTGATGGAAGCTTGTTCAAACCACAGAGTTTTGAAGCATGATGGGAGTTTACATGCCAAGCTAGAATCTCTCAGAAGGGATAGTTAACAATCAATGGAGAAATATGAAATTACACATCACATCCTGAGGGGGTAGTTTTGTCTCCTTAACCTCCTGAGCGGTAATCCCGAGCGTGACTCGGGGTTAATTTTCCCTGCCAGGATCGGTAACCCTGAGTCACGCCCCCCCCCCCCCGGGAAAACATGCGATTATCTGCTCTGGTCGGCTCCCGTTGCGGGGGCCAGCCAGAGCAGGTAAAGAAAAATACTAAAAGTCAGTGTTTCCCTACCAGGGGGCCTCCAGCTGTTGCAAAACTACAACTCTCAGCATGCCCGAACAGCCAAAGGCTGTCCGGGCATGCTGGGAGTAGTAGTTTCACAACAGCTGGAGGCCCCCTGGTAGAAAAACACTGAGCTAAGTGTAAAAGGAAGAAGTAGTAAAATAAAAAAACCTTTTGCTCACCTAATCCCGGTCCCTGCAGATGCCGTTCCCCTCCGTGCGGTCCGGGGTGTCCTCTCTTCACTATTCATCTTCTAGGACCTTTCACTTTTCAGCCAATCACAGGCCGCAGTGGTGTAAAGCCTGTGATTAGCTGAAGGGGAAAGGGCTTGTTCTGCAGCAAATACACTAGGTTTCAAATCTGCCGGCAAACCTAGTGTATTTGCTGCAGGACAAGGTGACAGGGGGGGGGGGGAGAATGTGACAAAGGGGGGAATGTGACAGGGGGGGAATGTGACAGGGGGGGAATGTGACAGGGGGGGAATGTGACAAGGGGGAATGTGACAAGGGGGGAATGTGACTGGGGGGGAATGTGACAAGGGGGGGAATGTGACTGGGGGGGGATGTGACAGGGGGGGATGTGATAGGGGGGGAGGGGAATGTGACATGAAGGGGGGATGTGACAGGGGGGAGGGGAATGTGACATGAAGGGGGGATGTGACAAGGGGGGGGATGTGACAGGGGGAGGGGAATGTAACATGAATGGGGAGAATGTGACAAGGGGGGAATGTGACAAGGGGGAAGAATGTGACAAGGAGGGGGAAGAATGTGACAAGGAGGGGGGAGAATGTGACAAGGAGGGGGGAGAATGTGACAAGGAGGGGGGAGAATGTGACAGGGGATGTGACAAGGGAGAGGGGAATGTGACGGGGGAGATGTGAAATTGGCGGAGGGAGATGTGAAATTCAGTTAAAAAAAATTGTACTGCTTTTGGTACATATTTCCAAACAGAATCATACCGCCAGGGAGGTTAAGCAGACAATCAAACACGCATATGGAGTCTTATGGGCCATGCAATGCTCTATGGAAAAAGGAGAAAATATTATGGGCCATGCAATGCTCTATGGAAAAAGGAGAAAATATTTCTTCTGATAGTAGCATGTTCTATTCATACAGAGCCTTGAAACACGAATGGGAGTTATTTGCCAAGCCGGAATCTCTCCTAGAAGGTCAAGTTACCCATCATAGAAAAGAACTGGAGCGCTTCCATGTGAAGATTCTCAGGGATAGTGTATAGCTAGTAGCCAGTACGGACTGTGCTCACCTGGTATGGTTGTGTGGTCTGTAGGCACAACACTGACAATTCGCACGAAGAAATCAAACAGCTGCAGCGGCTTCCCACGCTGGATCACCGGCGTGCATAGCAGGATACAAGGATAGAGGAAACTGGAAGCTTGATATCGCACTGCTGTAGTAATTGAGGAGGATATTCAGGTAGGTTTAACCATTTATTGGTGCACACAAAATGTGTTTCAGGGAATGAATATCCCTTTCATCACGCCTGATGAAAGGGATATTCATTCCCTGAAACGCGTTGTGTGTGTACCAATAAAGGGTTAAACCTACCTGAATATACTCCTCAATTACTACAGCAGCGCGATATCAAGCTTCCAGTTTCCTCTATCCTTGTAAGTTACCCATCAATCAGGTAAAAGCCTTTGATCTAGGACTAAGGGGTTACTGTGTCTCATTGAGGAGACATCAAAACTAGTGTATGGAGTCTTATAAGCCATGCAATGCTTCATGGGGAAAAAAATTCAAAATAGCACTGTGAATAGCAAGTTCATTATCTTTTGGAGGAGAGCTTAGCATATACTCCCTATTTAAGTTTTAAGGCTTTATGAGTTTGAACATTGATTTGAAGGGATGCTACCTCCAACAGGTGACAGTGAGCTTTTTTCCTTTCCGAGGATAGGCATAGCATTTACTAAAATAATTGGAGGCTATGTTTCACAAGGTCTTACCAAGCCTGTATGATTGGAAGCCACACTTTCATAGAGGAAATGCAACATTGAAAATTCCTCCCTATGACATCCATATGTCCTATTAGGGCATATGAAAATGGGCTTTTCAGATTGTATAATCCCTTAAAGGGGCACTTCGCCCCTAGACATCTTATCCCCTATCCAAAGGATAGGGCATAAGATGTCAGATCTCCGGGGTCCCGCTGCTGGGGACCCCCGGGATCTCCGGTGCGGCACCCCGCTATCATTACTGCACAGAGCACGCTTGCTCTGTGCGTAATGACCGGCGATACAGAGACCGGAGCATCGTGACGTCACGGCTCTGCCCCTCATGATGTCATGGCCCGCCCTCTTAATGCAACTCTATGGGAGGGGACGGGCCGTGACATCATGAGGGGGCGGAGCCATGATGTAACGATGCTCCGCCCCCTGTATTGCCCGTCATTACGCACACTGCTTTTTGCAGTAATGATAGCGGGGTGCCGCAGCGGAGATCCCCGGTGATCTGACATATTATCCCCTATCCTTTGGATAGGGGATAAGATGCTAGGGGGGAGTACCCTTTCAATTAAATGAAAATAAAATAATTATCCCTTTAAATAAAATTTTTAAAAGAATGCATGTAACATAAAAATAATATATATTTGACTATTTGCTTTCCTCGTTGTCATTAATAGAAATTCTGTTTTCTGGTTACATGGTAGAATGACCAGGTCCTTTCACAGTGAACACAGACATATGGTTCTAGCATTACAACCACAAAGCTCTGTAATTAATATTATTATGTAATGATTTACAAAATTAGGGCATGTAAACTGTTATATTTTCAGGCACAGAATAGAGGACACTGTAAATCCTAATCCTAAACACACAGAGTTAACCAGATTTGCTCATGAGCTCAGCTTTATCTGCCTTTTCAGGAAATTAAACTTCTGTCTGGTTTACCACAGAACATTACAGATCTTTATCTGCCAATTGAAGCATTGTTGGTAGCTTCCATGCATCTGATTCTCCTAGGTCTAATAAAATCCCTGTCAAAACTTATTAAGGTCATACCAAGAATAATAACATTTAAAAAGTAATGTCTATCTCTCTTGCAGCTCACTGTAAGAAGACAGAAGTTCAGCAACAATAGCAGGACACATTTTGATCAGTGCGCTAAGAGCCTCCATTTTTTGACCTAGAGTGCTGTTGCAACTTTCTTTTTTGTACAATATATATATATATATATATATATATATATATATATATGTATATATATGTATATATGTATATATATGTATATATATATATATATATATATATATATATATATATATACACATTTTTTTTCAGGGTGTAGGGAATGTTTGGGCTCACACAGCCCCAGTGGCCTAATATGGCATTCATAGAAGTCTTTAATGATTTACTGTAACTCTGTAATTCTGTAGAGATGTGTTCTTTCTTACCTTGCCTTGTGTATGTCACAAAACCACATGGTTTCACAAAACTCTGTTAGAAGATGTATATATGTGTAGCTTTCCAGTGGTTGTGATGTGAGATGCAACATGCGGGTTTTACTAACATATCATGATATTGTGTTAGATTTGTATCATGAAAAATTTTAATCCATAACTAAGTTCAAGAAAAGGCAAGGTTAGCCACACTAAGGCTACTTTCACACTGCCGTTATGTCCCAGCAGTACACCGGACATTGTAAAATGACAGGAGTATAGCGGGAGAAAAATTAGTGCATGCATAGTCTTTTTCTCTTGCTATACTCCTCAAAAACAATGGACCCCATTATAATCAAAAGGTTATGTCGGGACCCAGCAGTGCCCAATGTGAACCGTCCCGATAACGGGCGTTAAAGGGCAAAAAAAAAGCCTAATGAGCCCGTTATGGGTGGGTAACAACGGCAGTGTGAAAGTAGCCTAATTTATATAGTTAGACTGTGAAGATTGATGCAGAGGGAGAATTAGATGCGCTTTAAAACAACAAGGGTGAACCCTCGCCACCATCTGTGGTATATCAAACTTTATTAACTCCTTAACGATGCAGGATGTAAATGTATGTCCTGGTGAGCTGGTACTTAACGCACCAGGACGTACATTTACGTCCTAAGCATAACCGCGAGCATCGGAGCAATGCCCGGATCATACGCGGCAAGTCCCAGCTGCTGATCGCACCCAGGGACCCGCCGGTAATGGTGGACATCCGCGATCCCGCGGATGTCCGCCATTAACCCCTCAGATGCCGTGATCAATACAGATCACTGCATCTGCAGCATCGCGGTCACTAAAATGGTTCATCGGATCGCCCGCAGGCCTGCCGCGGCGATCCAATCATCCAGCACAGAAGACGGAGGTCCCCTCACCTGCCTCCGCTGCCTTCCCGATTGTCTTCTGCTCTGATCAGCTTTCCCACAGACCAGAGCAGAAGATGACCGATAACACTGATAAGTGCTATGTCCTATGCATTGCACATAAATAGTCTCCTATGGGGACCGTTACAGTATAGAAATAAAAGTAAAAAAAGTAAAATATTAAGTAAAAAAATGTGAAAACCCCCCTCCCCCAATAAAAACGTAAATTGTCCCATTTTCCCTATTTCATCTCCAAAAAGTGTTAAAAATTATTTTATTTACATATTTGGTATCACCGCATGTGTAAATATCTGAACTATTAACCCCTTAAGGACCGGAGGTTTTTCCGTTTTTGCATTTTCGTTTTTTGCTCCTTGCCTTTAAAAAATCATAACTCTTTCAAATTTACACCTAAAAATCCATATGATGGCTTATTTTTTGCGCCACCAATTCTACTTTGTAATGACGTCAGTCATTTTGCCCAAAAATCTATGGTGAAGCGGGAAAAAAAATCAATGTGCGACAAAATTGAAAAAAAAACGCTGTTTTGTAACTTTTGGGGGCTTCCGTTTCTACGTAGTACATTTTTCGGTAAAAATGACACCTGATATGTATTCTGTAGGTCCATACGATTAAAATGATACCCTACTTATATAGGTTTGATTTTGTCGGACTTCTGGAAAAAATCATAACTACATGCAGGAAAATTAATACGTTTAAAATTGTCATCTTCTGACCCCTATAACTTTTTTATTTTTCCGTGTATCGGTCGGTATGAGGGCTCATTTTTTGCGCCGTGATCTGAAGTTTTTAACGGTACCATTTTTGCATTGATAGGACTTATTGATCGCTTTTTATTCATTTTTTCATGATATAAAAAGTGACCAAAAATGCACTATTTTGGACTTTGGAATTTTTTTGCGCGCACGCCATTGACCGTGCGGTTTAATTAACGATATATTTTTATAATTCGGACATTTCCACACGCGGCGATACCATTTATGTTTATTTTTATTTTTATTTACACTGTGTTTTTTCTTTTATGGGAAAAGGGGGGTGATTCAAACTTTTAATAGGGAAGGGGTTAAATGATGTTTATTCACTTTTTTTTTGCACTTTTTTTTTGCAGTGTTATAGGTCCCATAGGGACCTATAACACTGCACACACTGATCTTTTACATTGATCACTGGTTTCTCATAAGAAACCAGTGATCGATGATTCTGCCGCATGACTGCTCATGCCTGGATCTCAGGCACTGAGCTGTCATTCGGCGATCGGACAGCGAGGAGGCAGGTAGGGGCCCTCCCGCTGTCCTGTCAGCTGTTCGGGATGCCGCGATTTCACCGCGGCTATCCCGAACAGCCCACTGAGCTAGCCGGCATGCTTTCGGTTTCACTTTAGACGCGGCGTTCAACTTTGAACGCCGCGTCTAAAGGGTTAATAGCGCGCGGCACAGCGATCAATGCCGCGCGCTATTAGCCACGGGTCCCGGCCGTTGTTAGAGGCCGGGCCCGAACCGCTATGACGCGGGGCCACGCCGTGGCCCCGCGTTATAGATCGGGAGTGGACACATGACGTTCCAGTACATCATGTGTCCTTAAGGGGTTAAAATAAAATGTTAATGATACTGCAGTCCAAAGTCCAAAGTCCAAAATAGCTGCTTTTTTATAACATTTTATTCCCAAAAAAAAATAATGGATTAAAAGATTTATATAAGCAAATATAGTATAAATAAAAAGTACAGATCACGGTGCAAAAAAAATGAGCCCTCATACCGCTGCTTATATGGAAAAATTAAAAAGTGATAGGTCTTCAAAATAGGGGGA
Source organism: Hyla sarda (assembly GCF_029499605.1). Taxonomy (NCBI): domain Eukaryota; kingdom Metazoa; phylum Chordata; class Amphibia; order Anura; family Hylidae; genus Hyla; species Hyla sarda. Next base: position 371,731,475 of record NC_079192.1, on the reverse strand, counting down.
TTTTAAACATACTAATTTGCTTTAAAAGTTTGCAATTTTTTTTAAGCGCAAGCGCAAGTAATAGCAATTTATGTTATCATGGGTATCATTTTATTCGTATTGACCCAAAGAATAAAGAACACATGTCATTTTTACCGTAAATTGTACAGCGTGAAAACAAAACCTTCCAAAATTAGAAAAATTGCAGTTTTCCTTTTAATTTCCCCACACATATAGTATTTTTTGGGTTGTGCCATACATTTTATGGTATAGTGAGTGATGGCATTACAAGGGACAACTGGTCGCGCAAAAAACAAGCCCTCATACTAGTCCATGGATGAAAATATAAAAGAGTTATGATTTTTTAAAGACAAGGAGGAAAAAACAAAAACCTCAAAATAAAATTGTCATAGTTCTTAAGGCCCAAATGGGCTGTGTCCTTAAGGGGTTAAAGGCAATGGGTAATAAAAAAAATTAGACATATAAAAAAAATCCAGTGACCATATACAATGTTACTATACAAGGCCTCTTCTTACACCTAAATAACAAAGGCATTCAGAAGTCTACAGGAAAAGGGCTAAACATATTATCTGTGGGGGTCTGACCACTATGGCCTCTAATGATCTTAAAAATGAGGGCCCCCAAGTGGAGTGATGGTCTCATGTGTGCACTGCTATTTCATTCACTGTCTATAGGAAATAGCTGAGTACCATCTTTGAATGCTACATTACAGTAGCAGCTTTGTAGTACTGAATGTATTGTGGGTGTTATACATGCTGGTTCTGGAACAATTTCCCTATATTCATATAGATATTGTAGCATCTACAGCGAGTATGTATGATTCCCACTAAGAGGTCAAATGGTAGCAAAATAAGAGCTTCACTAACAAGCGTAAAACAATTGGGAAATGCAGTCAAGTAACTGCTATACATGGGATTTTAATGGATAATATGTCACAAGGTTATAGGATTTAGAGAGGGTAGAGGAATAGGGTCTGGTGCTAAATTTTTAACCCCTTAAGGGCCGGGGTTTTTTCCGTTTTTGCATTTTCGTTTTTTGCTCCTTGCCTTTAAAAAATCATAACTCTTTCAATTTTGCACCTAAAAATCCATATGATGGCTTATTTTTTGTGCCACCAATTCTACTTTGTAATGACATCAGTCATTTTGGCCAAAAATCTACGGTGAAACGGAAAAAAAAATCATTGTGCAACAATTTTTTTTTTTTAAACGCAGTTTTGTAACTTTTGAGGGCTTCCGTGTCTACGTAGTAAATTTTTCCGTAAAAATGACACCTTATCTTTATTCTGTAGGTGCATACAATTAAAATGATACCCTACTTATATAGGTTTGATTTTGTGGGACTTCTGGAAAAAATCATAACTACATGCAGGAAAATTAATACGTTTAAAATTGTCATCTTCTGACCCCTATAACTTTTTTATTTTTCCGTGTATGGGGCGGTATGAGGGCTCATTTTTTGCGCCGTGATCTGAAGTTTTTAACAGTACAATTTGCATTGATAGGACTTATTGATCGCTTTTTATTCATTTTTAAATGATATAAAAAGTGACCAAAAAGGCACTATTTTGGACTTTGGAATTTTTTTGCGCGCACGCGATTGACTGAGCGGTTTAATTAATGATATATTTTTTATAATTCGGACATTTCCGCATGCGGTGATACCATATATGTTTATTTTTATTTAGGGACCTATAACACTGCACACACTGATCTTCATCATTGATCACTGGTTTCTCATAGGAAACCAGAGATCGACGATTCTGCCGCATGACTGCTCATGCCTGGATCTCAGGCACTGAGCAGTCATTCAGCAATCGGACAGCGAGGAGGCAGGTAGGGGCCCTCCCGCTGTCCTGTAAGCTGTTCGGGATGCCGCGATTAGCCGCGGCTATCCCGAACAGCCCGACTGAGCTAGCCGGCAACTTTCGCTTTTAGCCACGCGGCTCAGCTCTGAGCGCATGGCTAAAGGGTTAATAGCGCTGCGCGCTATTAGAGGCGGGTCCCGGCTTCACTATGACGCCGGGCCTGCCGTGATATGACGCGGGGTTACTGTGTAACCCCGCGTTATATCAGGAGAGCAGGACCAAGGACGTACCGGTACGTCCTTGGTCCTTAAGGGGTTAAATAAAGCCTCTCGGTAAGTGCAGGTTACAAAGTGTGTAGATGATTAGTGTTGCTCACGGATATTCGCAATATGAATTTTATTCGCGAATATCGCATATTCGCGAATTCGCGAATATTCGCGAATATAGCACTATATATTCGTAATTACGAATATTCGTTTTTTTTTGTTTTTTTTTTCACAGTACACATAACAGTGATCATCCCTCTCTGCTTCCAGCTTGTGTGGTGTAAAGAAGGCTCTAATACTACTGTGTGAGACTGGTGTGCGAATTTTCGCATATGCGAAAATTAGCATATGCTAATTTTTGCATATGCAAATTTATGCTTGTACAGGTTTTCGTATATGCAAATTTTCGCATATGTTAATTTTCGCATACGCGAATATTTGCATATGCGGAAATAAACGCGAATATTCGCGAATATATGACGAATATTCGTCCATATATTCGCAAATATTCGCAAATTCGAATATGGCCTATGCCGCTCAACACTATAGATGATGTGTCGAAATATAAAATCCTAGAAATACAAAAGTATAAAAGGAATACTGTATCAAGGAGAATAAGGATCTGAAGCAGATTGAATTTGACAGTGATAGATGGAAAGTTAGAAGAGCAAAAGGGAAAGCACGGAAGATAAAGCCGCAGTTTATTAGTGTGAGAGTTTAGCAGATTGTAGGAAATTAATTGTGGACAAAGTTGCCAGAGCCAGACATTAGATACTTGTGAGAACAGTTTTACATATTCACATGAAAACACAAAGCAACTTCTCTACTATCTTATTGACCAACAATGAGAGAAAATGTATTAGATCAAAATTAAGCCTTGACCATAAATGACCATAAAAGTACAGAGCAGAGATAATGGAAATTTACTGCATTTCTTATGTGCATAAAGTGGATGCATTTTTATACCCCAATCAGATAAAAGTGTCTGCATTTCACTTTACCTAAGATGTTTTATTGCTCTTAATGTGTTGTTCCTAGGGTGTTGGGTATTGATAGGAGGCAACCGGCTGTTTATGGCAGTGCCACCAAATCCTGTCTGAGTTTCTGGTTAGTAGTTTGCAGGAAGAGGTACCAGTGTCTGAGCAGGTCCAGGCAGAGCCAGACACCTATATATATTGGGGCATATTGAGGCACTGATAGGGTCCTTATAGGGGCAGTGTTTTGGTGCGATAGGAAGTATTGTGTAACTACCTGAGGTGTCTCCTTAGCCACCTTAGAGATTGCCAGTGAATTGAAGGTAGAAGCAACTAAAAGGGGTGGGGGAGTAGAAGAGCATTCTGATACTGCTCTCCTATGCTCTGTGAAAGCCAGGGGAGTATAAAAGGGGTTATCCAGGAAAAAAATAATGTATATATCAACTGGCTCCAGAAAGTTAAACAGATTTGTAAATTTCTTCTATTAAAAAATCTTAATCCTTTCAGTACTTATGAGCTTCTGAAGTTAAGGTTGTTCTTTTCTGTCTAAGTGCTCTCTGATGACATGTGTCTCGGGAACCATCGAGTTTAGAAGAGGTTTGCTATGGGGATTTGCTTCTAAACTGGGCAGTTCCCGAGACATCAGAGAGCACTTAGAAAGAAAAGAACAACCTTAACTTCAGAAGCTCATCAGTACTGAAAGGATTAAGATTTTTAAATAGGAGTAATTTACAAATCTGTTTAACTGTCTGGAGCCAGTTGGTATAAAAAAAAAAAAAGTTTTTTCCTGGATAACCCATTTAAGTATTGTAGTGAACCATATGAAATTTCTGTTGTGAAAAGAGAGGTTGAGAGCTCAGTGCAAGCACTTTATGTTGTTTAAGTCAAGGGAAATTTCAAATTATTTCTATACATGCTGCTGACTGCCTCCGTAGTATCATGCAAAAATGTATTTGACATTTGATTTTGGAGTAACAAAGCATTTTTAGAGACAATAAGCAGCACCACCATACATTCTGTGATTCTTAACCCCTTAAGGATGCAGGGTTTTTCAGTTTTTGTCTTTCGTTCTTTCCTCCTCAGCTTTTAAAAATCATAACCCTTTCAATTTTGCACCTAAAAATCCATATGATGGCTTATTTTTTGCACCACCAATTCTACTTTGCAGTGACATCAGTCATTTTATTCAAAAATCTACAGCAAAACGGAAAATAAAATCATTGTGCGACGAAATTGAAGAAAAACCGGCATTATATCATTTTTGGGGGCTTCCGTCTCACGCCGTACATTTTTCAGTAAAAATGACACCTGGTCTTTATTCTGTAGGTCCATACAATTAAAATGATACCCTACTTATATAGGTTTGATTTTGTCGTACTTCTGGAAAAAATCATAACTACATGCACGGAAAATTATATGTTTAAAATTGTCATTTTCTGAACCCTATAACTTTTTAATTTTTCTGCGTATGGGGCGGTATGAGGGCTCATTTTTTGCTCCGTGATCTGACGGTATGGCAGTTTCATTTTAGCGGTATTCATTTTTTCATGATATAAAAAGTGACCAAAAATGCACTATTTTGGACTGGAATGTTTTTGTATTGATCGGACTTTTTGATTGCTTTTTATTCTTTTTTTCATGATATAAAAAGCGACCAAAAATGAGGTATTTTGGACTTTGGATTTTTTTTGCATGTATGCCATTGACCATGCAGTTTAATTCATGATATATTTTTATAGTTTGGACATTTACGCACGCAGCGATACCACATATGTTTATATTTATTTTTATTTACATGGTGTGTTTTTTTAATGGGAAAAGGGGGGTGATTTGAACTTTTATTAAAGAAAGGGTTAAATCACATGTATTAACTTTTTTACACATATTTTTTGCAGTGCCACAGCTCCCATAGGGGGCTATAGCACTGCACACACTGATTGCCAGCACTGTTCACTGCAAAGCCATAGATTTGCAGTGATCAGTGTTATCGGCAGTCAATTGCTCAAGGCTGCATTTCAGGCTTGGAGCAATCAATCACCAAAGGACATGCCGAAGGAAGGTAAGAGGACCTCCGCTCGTGTCCCGGCTAATTGGGACACCGCATTTTCACTGCGGTGGTCCCGATCGTTTTAAATGCGGCATTCAACTTTGAACGGCGCGTCTAAAGGGTTAATAGCGCAGGGCACCGTGATCAATGCAGCGCGCTATTATCCCCGGGTCTCGGCTTCAGATACATGCCGGGACCGACCCAATATGTCACTGCGCGACCCCGCGTTATATCACGGGAGCCGGCCGTGGTCGTTAAGGGGTTAATAATACGGCATTGCAACTTTTCAGTCCTTCCCCATGTGTTACTTTTTATTTGCTCAAATGCTGTTGTATTTGCATCCAGTAGTATAACTATTAGGGCACCATGCTAAGGCACTTATTTAAATATATTTAAAACCTTCTGCCTCTTGGTACAAACTAATTTATGTAAAAGCAGTTCATCCTATAGAAATGAATAGAACCACCAATTGATCTATAATGATCTTCACAAGCAGAGGGGATGTTCACTGTTTTTGCTAGCCCAATGTATCTTAAATGAAAATAACACTTTGCAAAAAGAATTATCTTAAATATAAATAGAATTACAACAAAAAGATACTCAGATCCTGTTGTAATACCCTTCTATCGCCTATTTTTTGTATATCTACTAAATGTATATTATGACACAGTTGTCGACTAAAGCCAATGAATATGACTGCAGGATTGGATTATACTGCAGTTTTTCATAGTTTATGTTACGCCGAGCGCTCCGGGTCCCCGCTCCTCCCCGGAGCGCTCACAGCGTTCTCCTATTCGCAGTGCCCCGGTCAGACCTGCCGACCGGGTGCGCTGCGATAATGTTCCCAGCCGGGATGCAATTCGCGATGCGGGACGCGCCTGCTCGCGATGCGCATCCCGACTCGCTTACCAGACCCGTTCCCCTTCTGTGCTGTCCCGGCGCGCGCGGCCCCGCTCCTTAGGGCGCGTGTGCGCCGGGTCTTTGCGATTTAAAGGGCCAGTGCGCCACTGATTGGCGCATGAGGTTTTAATCAGTACCTTCACCTGTGCACTTCCCTACTTATACCTCACTTTCCCTGCACTCCCTTGCCGGATCTTGTTGCCATTGTGCCAGTGAAAGCGTTTCCTTGTGTGTTCCTAGCCTGTGTTCCAGACCTCCTGCCGTTGCCCCTGACTACGATCCTTGCTGCCTGCCCTGACCTTCTGCTACGTCCGACCTTGCTCTTGTCTACTCCCTTGTACCGCGCTTATCTCAGCAGTCAGAGAGGTTGAGCCATTGCCGGTGGATACGACCTGCAACGGCGGGCTCTGGTGAATACCAGTAGCAACTTAGAACCGGTCCACCGACACGGTCCACGCCAATCCCTCTTTGGCACAGAGGATCCACCTCCAGCCAGCCGAATCGTGACAGTTTATTACCCTGGAGACACATCCAGTAGGTCCGTACAGGAGCTGTAGGCCCAAAACCTTAGGATGTTATATAATTACGTTTGCAAATTTGCTTCTTTTTTATTTTAGATGCATTAAGGCAATGAAAAGTTTTGCAAATGAGTACATACCATTTACTTTAATAAATATTTTGAATTCAAAGGGTTTAAAGGCGTCCTTACCATATCTTTGTTCCCACTAGTGTCTGAAAGATGTTAGGGGCAGATTATCTTATTTAACATTACTTCATTTTGTACTAAATATGCCCAGTTCAATTATTACAATAGCCAAAGGCAATATCTTATATGCATCAATACCTTGCATTCTGGTTAGCTGTACAATATCTAAATGCCCATATAGTTGAGCTCTGGCAATGATGTGAGTGAAAACGTAATATCCTTTTTAATGTAAAAAATTTAAATTAACAACAAAATGGCTACAAACATTAATTTAGGGCTGCTGACCCCATAGTTTTCTGATATTCCTGGCACATTTACACATTGACAAGGATTCACTGTAATTATATGGAAAGCTTCCCGATCTTAATGTATACACCCTCTAGATCTACTCATAAAGAACAGATGCAGCGTGGTCTATTTTTAGCATGCCCTTTTCCATCTGAATTCTCCCCATGCTAACAGCACTGTCTGCTTCTTGTATCTTCCTTATTCAGATTACACACTAATGGTAGGAAAGCACAATCTAGGGCAGATTAAAGTCCTACTTTTCAAGCTGCATTATAAAAAATGGATTACTATCGTGTCTTAAAATGAAATGCTTGTCTGGCAGTGTATATCATTTCATGCAGGTTTTCTATGCATCACTGTACGGGGAGAATGGCGTGCAGAGCTGAGCTGCCTCACCCTCTGTTCATTCATCAATGCATACAATTCCGGTCACTGCTTTTTTCAATGAACACAGCAGATTCTGAAAAGAGACTTCTACCACAAGCGTATACCATAGGCGTAGAAAAATATAGCAAATGCCCTTTTTTACTAAGCCTGTATTATAAATTGTATAAATTACACTAGCTATATAGTAACATTCATTCTGAACATCAAACATATCAATGCAATGTTGTCTAATAGGCAAATATGGTAATACAGGCATATATTACCTAGGTCTCCAAACTGTGGACTTAGGCTTAGACTTGCAAAACTGCAACTCCCAACATACTGAGATAGCCAATGGCCGCCTGGGCATGATGGGGGGTGTTATTTTGCAACATCTGGAGATCCAAAGTTTGGAGAACACTGATAAATAAGCACAAGGTGATTGAGAACATAAATTGCTGTAGACACAGAGTGCAGATGCTCTTCGCAAGGCTGTTCGGAAATGAAAGCAATGCAAGAGTTAAATCTAGAAAATGATAACATCATCTGGAAGCAAACCTGAATAGCTAAGCAGCTCTAGCACTCAGCCTACAGAGTTCATAAGTTCAGGACAGCATTATATTTAGTATAATCCTCATAGGGCATATTCTCCATTAGAAAAATTACAGCCACAAACACTGTATAATAAGATGCTTATCTACTTGACTGCATGGCTTCATCTGCTGCATAACAAACTTGGGATGTCAAGTATATTTTCTTTTACAACTTTTTATGCTGATCATGATATAATTATCAGAGTGCTCATAACTGTTCATTTTACCTGGTGACATACCTCCTTTTTATTCATTACTAGTATATGGCTGTGTTCACACAGTTGTTTTGCAGTTTTGATATTATTTTTTTTTTTTTTTTTCATGCTAGAAGCAAATATACCATCATATTAGCAAACCACTGTGTTATTGCTATGGTTTCATGACATTGTGGTATATATCTGCAGCAATTTGGTGAGTACCTAGGTAAAGACTCTAAAATAATGGTAATACGTAAATGTCCGAACTATAAAAATATATCATTAATTAAACCGTACGGTCAATGGCGTATGCGCAATAAAATTCCAAAGTCAAAAAAAGCGCATTTTTGGTCACTTTTTATACCATTAAACAATGAATAAAAAGTGATCAAAAAGTCCGATCAAAACAAATATCATACCGATAAAAGCTTCAGATCACGGCGCAAAAAATGAGTCCTCATACCGCCCTGTTTGTGGACAAATAAAAAAGTTATAGGAGTCAGAAGATGACATTTTTAAACGTATACATTTTCCTGCATGTAGTTATGATTTTTTCCAGAAGTGCGACAAAATCAAACCTATATAAGTAGGGTATCATTTTAACCGTATGGACCTACAGAATAATTATAAGGTGTAATTTTTACCGAAATATGCACTGCGTAGAAACGGAAGCCCCCAAAAGTTACAGAATGGCATTTTTTCTTCAATTTTGTCGCACAATGATTTTTTTTTCCGTTTCGCCGTGCATTTTTGGATAAAATTACTAATGTCACTGCAAAGTAGAATTGGCAACGCAAAAAATAAGCCATAATATGGATTTTTAGGTGGAAAATTGAAAGGGTTATGATTTTTAAAAGGTAAGGAGGAAAAAACGAAAGTGCAAAAAACGGAAAAACCTTAAGGGGTTAATGGGAAAGGGGGGGGGGTGATTCAAACTTTTAATAGGGAAGGGGTTAAATTATCTTTACCTCTTTTACCTCTGACAACAAATATTGGAGGGAGGGGCCATATAAAATCTGTTATAAAGTAACAAATAGTGCTCCAACTTTTGCCATATGGTGACATAATTGTCAAAAATAATGAAATGTGGCAGAATCTGACAGAAGAGGTATAAAATGTTGTCAAGTCAGGACATCTGTCATTTGGAAATACTCTAATCTCTATTTAAGCAATTTAAAATACTAATAAAATACTAAAGTGAGCAGTGTCTTAGAGAGGCATTATTTGTGCTTTTCTTTATTGAAATGCTCCATAAAATAAATATTTCAAGGAAATAAATGTTATTCAAGGAAATACATTTTATTAATTCTATATATGTTATATTTAACTGTACAAAAGTTGAAAAGCAAATTAGATGAAACACATTCTCATAATTCTTTTTGACAAATGGAGGCCTTATCTCTTAGTAACATCATCGCTACATTGCAGCTGTTCTCTGTTCAAATATTAAAATTAAATATAAAAATGATACTTATTGTGTGCCACACATTATAATAATAGATGAATATAATATTTGCAAATATATTTTCATCTATGCTTCTGGTAGACACTATTCATAGGGATAGGTAATTATATTACCATAATATTAGGAAATTACAAAGTCAATGAATAAACCAACATTGTTATTAACAGTATTAATGCTAATAGTCTGATAGGATAAGGTCTGAAATAGCTGAGAAAATTCTTCTTTTGACATTTACTCCATTTAGAGAGATCAAATAAAACCTGTAATTATTCAGTGCATAGTACCTGAGAACACACAGGTGTATTGCTTCAATGAATTCATTAGAATAATTGAATGTTATAGAATGAGACCTAAAATCAATAGAAGTACATAGGATGTAATTATATGTAATCTAACTGTTTTATTACTTTAAGTGTTCTGTATAACATTTGTTCATGACATAGTGGGGGTTTCAGCTTTCATACCTGACAAAAAATATAACAATATGTGTGATTGAAAGATCAATAATTATCTTATGTAAGATGATAATTAAAAGGGTATTCCGGGATTATCGGGATTAAAAATATTTTAATTTAATGCTTGGGCTGCTAAAATTAGGTAAATACCTACCCTGGTACCCTGCAAGTTCCCATTTGGTCAACTTCCAGTCCCTACTGTTCCCCACTTGTAATTGCTTGTAGCTACAAAAGGTCAGAGCAGGACCTGTCTGTTCAGCCACTCAGACAGAGATTGGCAGAGTGGGCCGGTCCTGCTCTGAAGCATTTTCTTGGAAGCAGCTACAATTGTAAGGCAGCAGAGCACTGGAAGTTGCCAGACTGGTGGCTGCAGGGGACCAAGACAGGTAAGTATAATGTATTTTTAATTTTTAGCTGTCGCCCAGCATATTTAAACATTTTTTCAAATCCCTGAATACCCTTTAAACTTTATTTACAAATGATGATGCCCTGCTTCCGGAGCTCCATTCCCCATCGTCCGGAAGTTTATTGTTCCGTACGCTGTGCGTGGGCTTCTGTGTTCAGGGCCGCCCCTCGTGACGTCACGCCCGCCCCCTCATGATGTCGTCATGCCCCCTTCCCATAGACTTTCATTGAGGGACGGGCGTGACGTCACGAGGGGAGGAGCACCCCTTTAAGATCTGTAGAAGCATTAAGCATTTCCAAAATAAAAATATGATTGGTAGCGGCAGCACACATCCTGCACTGTTTAATTGGGGGGACCTTTGACTTCTGTTTTCAGGTTTGTGGGGTTCCCAACAGTCAGAGCTTTACTGATCAGATAGTTGTCTCATTTTGTAGATAGGGAAAAAAAAAATTTTGGAATAACCCTTTTAATCAGACCCTGGTGCTTTAATTTAAAAAAGAGACAATTTTGGTTATTTGTTTTCCAGTTACAAGTCCTTGCTCTTTGTCTGCTTTTTAGCTCAGTCACAGAACATTAGGGCAGCACTGTGATCTGTGACTACATTTTTACAAAAGGGCTTACAAGGAGTCTGATGTAGTCAGTAATCTGCCCTTGTGTTATAATTGGCCAAGGCTTCTGTTCTTTTTCTCCTTTCTACAGCACTGCCTCCTCACATTGACAGTTGTGCATAAACACCATTACAAGCTAACCTGGTTAGGACATGATTTCTGGTACAAAGATATTAAACTACCAATGTGAACATAAACATAGGCTGGGGTAGGTGAGCCGCTGTAACTTATGGAGTGGGACTCCACTCCTAGTTTTGCCCGATGGTTACAAATGAAAAATTATAGCAAAACAGCAGAAAACGTAAAGAAACATTTAGAAATTGATTTACCCCAAAAATACTGTATGGTGTACTTGCATGTTTTGGGTCCAAATAAGTAATTTCTTTTCTCATTCTTATACTTCTCTCCCTATGTTTTCCTTACTTGGATAGGGCCTAACGAAAGGGTAAATGGTAAAATAGTGGTGGACATCTACATCAGCTTATAGCTGGCGGTCATTCTATTTTTGTGTGCATGTGTGCCCCTTAATAAATTTTATGCATCTTCCTTCAGCAGATTTTTATTTATACTAGTGTAAGAATTGCCAGTTGGGCAAGCAGGGAGGGTTTTTAATATGTGGACTAGGCTGCAGTAAAAATTAAGAGATATTCTTGCTTGATTCCATCCTCTGCTACCGGTTTCCCTAATTTCCAGAGCCCCTGTAGTCCTCTTCTTACTAGTATAAGTGTTGTGTCATGCAGACAGGAAGTGCTCGCTCAGTCAATCACTGTGCTGAATGGGCAGTTCTTATCAGCACATCATGTCACCGGAACTAGCAATAAGTTAACCACAGCGGTTACCAGAAGTTAGGAAAACTGTCGGTGACAAGGGATCAGGATGGACAAGTATAGCTATTTGTTATTTTCCCTGCAGCCCGGACCATATATTAAAAATCTTTATGTTAATCTTTTCAGTAGTGCTTGGTTTTGTGACATACTAATAGTCAACGACAAAATAAAATAATTAGCTAATGTAGTGTATCTGGGTTACCATTTAATTTGATGTATTGATCCATATTAATAGATGGAGATAAATAAGTAAAATATTACTGTAATGTACATATGCAGCTCATAATATCAAATAATTAACGAAAGAAGCATAAAAGTATCTGTTCACTGTACAATTTGTGTTATTGTCACCTCCAACAGCTGCAGATTTGCCGTCCGTAGTGATGAATGTGTAAATTGTCCCCCGCCACCTCTCATCATTCACACTATAAATCATACTGGATATTCTGTTAACAAGTATTTTCATACATCTAATTAATGGGAAGAGCGGAGAACAAACATTTTATTCATGAAGATCTACTATGGGCTTGAATTTGATTTCTGATCATCTCCTTAAGGTTTTGGATAAATCTGTTCAATTACTTTCTGCCATTCCTACAGAATAACATAAATACATTTGGCAGTTGACCTGGTTCTGCTTCTCTCAATTAGAAGGCTCTTTGTTTAGACGAATACGAATTTTTTTATCGCCACGTTTCGATCGCATAAATCGCTTCATTAAACTCCATTTAGTGCGATCCAGGCTCCTGGGCATCTAAAATGGCGGATCCACATGTGAGGACATGGTGAAAGGAACTCTGAGAAGGTGGGAAGGCGGGATGACCCTGAATCACATGCAGCATGCAGCCTATCAGCAACCAGCTACCCCTGTGATGTCACAGCCCTATATAATCAGCACCCACCTTGCGGCCAGTCTCTTCAGCGTTTTATTTCAGAGAGAGCGTTTCATTGCAGGGAGAGATAGAGCATTGTGTGCTTAGCAAATCACTGCATAAAAGCACAGAGTGAGAGAGAAAGTACACTTTTGGGTAAAATACACAGCGACTCCACTTCTACAGTGGGGTGTACAGCAACTCTAAAGCTTAAAGTGGCCAGTGAGGCAGAGCAGTAAAGCCATTGTTACCTGCTATTAGTGCCTAATAATACTGTACTGGGCTCTACTACACAGCAATTCTGTACTGCTGCAGTTGGTTGTAAAACAACTGTAAAGCTAATAGGTCAGTTAGGGTGAGCACGAAAAACCATAGTCACCTGATTACAGTGCCTAATGCAGGTTGCGTAGCGGAGCTTATTGTCCTCTTATAAGTGTAACCCGTGCGTACATAGGTGGTGTATGTTTTTTTTTTCTGAAAAACTAATTTTGGCCTAGTTACTGTGAAAGTCCAGCCAAAGCTACACCCTTGTTTCTGTAGCCTTATACAGTTTTAAGCGAAGCATATTGTCCAGCTCTCATAAGTGTAAACTGTACGTACACCTATGTGGTATACATTTTTTTTCATGAAAAACTAATTTTGGCCTAGTTACTGTGAAAGGCCAGCCAAAGCTACACCCTTGTTTCTGTAGCCTTATACAGTTTTAAGCTGAGTATATTGTCCAGCTCTCATAAGTGTAAACTTTAGGTTCATCTATGTGGTGTACATTTTTTCCCTGAAAAAAAGAATTTGGGCCTAGTGACTGTGAAAGGCCAGACAAAGCTACACACTTGTTTCTTCAGTCTAATACAGTTTTAGGCGTAATGGAGCACATTGTCCTCCTCTTACAAGTGTAACATATATGCACTCAGCTGGTGTATATACGTATGTCAGGCAGAGAAGTGCCAGGATGTGCACAGAGTAGTGGCAGAGGCCTAAATCCTTCAGGCAGAGGTCCCAGCAGACTAGGGGCGAGGGCAGCAGAAGTCACAGCGAGAGGCCTCAGCTTCCGTTATCAGCTAGCGGTCGTTTCTCGACCAGCAACCCAGCAGCCATGATTAATTGGTTCACTCGGTCATTCACTTCATCCCAAGTGACTTCTGACACCCCAGTCAACAGCTGGTGGGTTCCTCAGACTCAACCCCCAGTTGGCATGGCCCTCATGCTGCTGCTGCCACCTCCAGGCTCTCTAATGGTGCTGCCATATGGTCTCCTCATGCTGATGTTGCCACCTCCAGGCTGTGTCATTGTGCCACCATTTGGTCTCTTAAGGATGCAGGACGTAAATGTACGTCCTGGTGAGGTGGTACTTAACGCACCAGGACGTACATTTACGTCCTGTGCATAACCACGGGCATCGGAGCGATGCCCGTGTCATGCGCGGCTGATCCCGGCTGCTGATCGCAGCCAGGGACCCGCCGGCAATTGCTGACGCCCACGATCTCGCGGGCGTCCGCCATTAACCCCTCAGGTGCCGGGATCAATACAGATCCCGGCATCTGCGGCAGTGCGCGATTTGAATTAATGATCGGATCGCCCGCAGCGCTGCTGCGGGGATCCGATCATTAATAACGCCGCACGGAGGTCCCCTCTCCTTCCTCCGTCCGGCTCCCGGCGTCTCCTGCTCTGGTCTGTGATCGAGCAGACCAGAGCAGAAGATGACCGATAACACTGATCTGTTCTATGTCCTATACATAGAACAGATCAGTATTAGCAATCATGGTATTGCTATGAATAGTCCCCTATGGGGACTATTCAAGTGTAAAAAAAATGTAAAAGTAAAAGTAAAAAAAAAGTGAAAAATCCCCTCCCCCAATAAAAAAGTAAAACGTCCGTTTTTTCCTATTTTACCCCCAAAAAGCGTAAAAAAAATCTTTTATAGACATATTTGGTATTGCCGCATGCATAAATGTCCGAACTATTAAAATAAAATGTTAATGATCCTGTACGGTGAACGGCGTGAACAAAAAAAAAAAAGTCCAAAATTCCTACTTTTTTAATAAATTTTATTTAAAAAAAATTATAAAAAATGTATTAAAAGTTTTTTATATGCAAATGTGGTATAAAAAAAGTACAGATCATGGCGCAAAAAATGAGCCCCCATACTGCCACTTATACGGAAAAATAAAAAAGTTAGAGGTCATCAAAATAAAGGGATTATAAACGTACTAATTTGGTTAAAAAGTTTGTGATTTTTTTTAAGCGCAACAATAATATAAAAGTATGTAATAATGGGTATCATTTTAATCGTATTGACCCTCAGAATAAAGAACACACGTCATTTTTACCATAAATTGTACGGCGTGAAAACAAAACCTTGCAAAATTGCGTTTTTCGTTTTAATTTCCCCACAAAAATAGTGTTTTTTGGTTGCGCCATACATTTTATGATATAATGAGTGATGTCATTACAAAGGACAACTGGTCGCGCAAAAAACAAGCCCTCATACTAGTCTGTGGATGAAAATATAAAAGAGTTATGATTTTTAGAAGGCGAGGAGGAAAAAATGAAAACGTAAAAATTAAATTGTCTGAGTCCTTAAGGCCAAAATGGGCTGAGTCCTTAAGGGGTTAAATGAAACTTTTAAAATTGTAATCTATATAAAATCTTCAATTTAATTTTCACAAAATATCTTTAATCTTTTCAATTGCGAGGCCCTATGGTCTCGTCGGGCTGCTGCCTCTGGGCTCTTTCATTGTGACTCCTTGTTACATTGAGTTATGTGGTCATAAAGTATTAGTTCAAAGTAAATGCTTAGGGCATCAGGGACATTAAACCTGTTAATCTAATCAAAATCTTCAATAAATTTTTAAAAAAATCTCTTCAATCTTTTCAATTGTGAGGCCCTATGTCTGTCCTTATATATTATATGTGGAATTACCACAAGAATTCAATGAAACAGTTTGGAACGATAACAATGAACCATAACTGATTAAATGAAACATTCGCACTTTTACAGTCGGGGGGGGGGGGGGGGGTGCTGAGAGGCAGGGGCTGGAACAGATGGTAGTTCACCTCATGGAGGACTCCCAGCTCGATTTTAAGATACAAGTACGAGCTTTTTCGCTGCAACTTCTAGCTTTATGCACCCACTTATTCAACGGCACAGAAGCTGAATGTGCTCCTGTCCAAGTTGCTGGTACTGAAGTCTTTCCCTTTCAAGTGGACACGTGAATGGGGGTGCACTGAGAGGCAGGGGCTGGGCCAGGTGGTAGCTGGCCTCCCGGAGGACCGTCAGCTCGATTTTAAGATACAACTAGGAGCTTTGCCGTAGTTTACACTGCAGCAATTATACACTTTTGTATCTGGAATTACCGAGGCTGCTGACACGAGACTTGCCTTCCAATGAGTCCTCAAAAAAGGATTTAAAGTTTGCTCATTCCAATTACCAGGCTCTGTCATTGTGCAGACATGTGATCTCCTCATGCTGCTGGCACATTAAACTTGTGAATCTATTAAAAATCTTCTATTTAAATGAAAAAACATCTATGTTATCTTTTCAAGACTGTGGCACCATGGTCGTCATCCTATATTTCCTCTGGAATTACCACAAGAATCCACAATGAAACAGGTTGGAGCGATAACAATGAACCATACCTGATTAAATGAAAGATTCGCAGTTCCACATAGAGTAAGACAGTTGGGGGGGAGGGTCGCTGAGAGGCAAGGGCTGGAACAGATGGTAGCTCGCCTCGCGGCGGACCGCCAGCTCAATGCTAACCAGAATGGGTCCTCAAGAAAGGATTTAAAATTAATTAAATAAAGATTACATTAAAAAATCTCTTTAATCTCTTCAATTTTGATGCCAAATGGTCTCCAGCCCTGCTGCCACATCCAGACACACTGCGGCAGTGATTCTAGTAGTGATGCCTGTAATCTGCATGCCATACTGGATAACAGTACACTCCATATGACTGTTACGACAAGGCAAAGTGTTCTACACTCCTATTGAGGCTCTCTGTAGCCCAGAAATAGCCGTTTTCAATAGTGATTTGCTGCAAATAAATTCAGACCGAACAAAAATTTTTCAGAAAATTCGGCAAATCCGACGAATAAATTTTTTTTTAAATGTGCTCATCGCTAATAGTCTATTCAAAATTTAGGGAAAATTTTTTAATATGGACCATTTTAACCCCACAGTCAATATTTTGTTTTCGAAATAATGGGTTGTTACCTCACTGTCTATTATTTTACAATCCAGTGGTCACATAGCCTTCCGGTCCTTTGATCTAGTCTTGTGACAGTGACTAATAGCTGTAGAGATGCACAACCATAACCAAGCCACCTAACCATTATATATTATCTCTAGTATTATACAGGTATAAAGTTAGAGCTATTGGTCAGTGCTTGGTCACATGATCACTAGACATATGTCAGTATGGACCATTTCTGAATGGCCTTCCATAATTGTAATAAAGACTGTATTAGTAAGGGACAGCACCTATTTAACCCTTTAAGGACTGAGCCCTTTTTCACCTTAAGGACTGAGCCCTTTTTGCAATTCTGACCACCCCCACTTTATGCATTAAAAACTCTGGGATGCTTTTACCGATTATACTGATTATGAGAAAGTTTTTTTCGTGACATATTCTACTTTAACACAGTGGTAAATTTTCGTTGTTACTTGCATCCCAAATTTAGAAAATTTAAAATTTTTCTAACTTTGAAACTCTCTGCTTGTAAGGAAAATGGATATTTCAAATAAATTATATATTGATTCACATATACAAAATGTCTACTTTATATTTACATCATAAAGTTGACATGTTTTTACTTTTGGAAGACATCAGAGGGCTTCAAAGTTCAGCAGCAATTTTCCAATTTTTCACAATATTTTCAAAATCTGAATTTTTCAGGGACCAGTTCAGTTTTGAAGTGGATTTGAGGGGTCCTCATATTAGAAATACCCCATAAATGGCCCCATTATAAAAACTGCCCCCCATCCAAGTATTCAAAATGACATTCAGAAAGTGTGTTTACCCTTTAGGTGTTTCACAGGAATAGCAGCAAGGCACAGGAGAAAATTCTAAATACATTTTTACACTTGCATGTTCTTGTAGACCCAGTTTTTGAAATTTTACAAGGGGTAAAAGGAGAAAAAGCCTCCCAAAATTTGTAACCTAATTCCTCTCGAGTAAGGAAATACCTCATATGTGTATGTCAAGTGCTCTGTGGGTGCACTAGAGGCCTCAAAAGGGAAGGAGCGACAATGGCATTTTGGAGAGTGAGTTTTTCTGAAATGACTTTGGGGGGGGGGGGGGCATTTCCCATTTAGGAAGCCCCTATGGTGCCAGAACAGCAAAAAAAAAAAAAAAAAAAAACAGCAACATGGCATACCGTTTTGGAAACTACACCCCTCAAGGAATGTAACAAGGGGTCCGCTGAGCCTTAACACCCCACAGGTTTTGACGACTTTTCGTTAAAGTTGGATGTGTAAATGAATTAATTTTTTTTCACTAAAATGTTGGTTTTTCCCCCAAATTTTACATTTTTACAAGGGGCTATAGGAGAAAATGCCCCCCGAAATGTGTAACCCTATCTCTTCTGAGTATGGAAATACCCCATGTGTGGACGTCAAATACACTGCAGGTGAACTACAATGCTCAGAAGAGAAGAAGTCCCATTTGGCTTTTGGAAAGCAAATTTTGCTGAAATGGTTTTTAGGGGCCAGGCCGCATTTAGGAAGCCCCGATGGTGCCAGAACAGCAATAAAAACACATGGCATACTATTTTGGAAACTAAACCCCTCAAGGAACGTAACAAGGGGTACAGTAAGCCTTAACACCCCTCAGGTGCTTGACAAATTCCCGCTAAAGTTGGAAGTAAAAATGAAAAATTTTATTTATTTCACTAAAATGCAGGTTTTACCCCAAATTTCTCAGTTTCATAAGGAGTAATTGGAGAAAAAGCCTCCCAAAATGTGTAATCCCCATCTCTTCTCAGTATGGAAATACCCCATATGTTGATGTAAAGTGCTCTGCGGGCGAACTACAATGCTCAGAAGAGAAGGAGCGCCATTGAGCTTTTAGTGAGAGAATTTGGCTGAAATAGGAGTGGGAGGCCATGTGCATTTACAAAGCCCCCCTGGCACTATGGGGGCTTCGTAAACACACATGGCCTTCAATTTCGGACACATTCTCTCTCCAGAAGCCCAATGGCGCTCCTTCTCCCTCTACAACACAGGAAGATACTACATGATCTGTACTACTTTTTACCTTTGCAAGGTTAAGCGGCTCCTTTGGACACCAGGGAAGCGTGGCTTCATTTTAATTTTTGGGACACTCTGTGTACTTTTCATGACCCTGAAGAAGTTCCTGTCCTCTACAGAGAAAGTGATTTACAGCTTTCCGCACCTCTTTCTTACTTTTATATGTAAGGACTTGCTTTATGTGGACTTATTTGTCATTAATTTATTCTATTTCTGAATAACATTTTGTTTCTTCAGAACCAATTGGTCACAATGGTCATCCTGGAATCAGTTAATATTCCAACTTGAGGGACCACTATACATGGATAGGTTAATAAATCCCAAGTTGTTACACCATTTTGGAGGGCTAACTTCAAGTTATTGGATGATTTGGGGACAGTGAGAAGGCCCTTTAGAGCAGAGCACCCACCTGTCTTTTCTTGGATTTTGTGGAATCATTTAAAGCAGTATAGCCCAGATTTATCAATCTGTCTTAGACAGAAATGTGTCTGATTGTTCTCTCAGACATATTGAAATCGATCATAGCTAGCCATTTGTTTCTCAAAATGAGCTGTGATTGGTTGCTATCAGTCTAAGGCACATTTCTGTTTAAGACAGATTTATAAATCTGGGTCAATATGTTAGAAATATGATGTTAATGTTCTACCTCTGAGAGGCACTCTATTTTGAAGGTATTATTGATGTAGTTTGATACCATACTTTAAGACTTGTATGGTGCTATAATATAGCCTTCTGCATGGATTTAAATTGTTACTGTTCTCCATAACCATACCGTCCATAACCATGCACCCTCCTTGTTCATAGGAGTTTTTTTAAACTGATAGTGGATCTTGCATGTCACCCAGTCAATGGCTATATGTCCAGCAGAGGTGAGTAGAGTGAGTGTGTCAGGGTCCCATTCGAAGCAAGGCTGGATGTGGATCCTCTACCTGTGTGGCTGATGACTCGGACCGTATCGGGGAGCGGAGTCTAAGGGGCTGCTGGTCTTCACCAGAGCCCGCCGCAAGGCGGGATGGGCTTGTTGCTGCAGGCGACACCCAGTTCCCTACCCCTAACACGGCTCGACCACACAGGTAACTGGGCAGGGCGGGGTACCGAAGGAGGAAGCCGTAGCGTGGTCAACATAGCAGAAGGTCAAGGCAGGCAGCAAAGGTTCATAGTCAAAAAACATAGCAGGAACGTCTGGATACAGGGGTATGGCAAAACAGGCAATAGGAAATGCTTTTTCTCATGCAAAAGTCACTGATTCGGCAGGGAAGTGTGGGGGGTGCAACAACTTATAATGTTGTGTCAAGTGTATTCACTGATTATGGGCACACTGGCCCTTTAAATTTCAGAGCTCCAGCGCCCGTGTGCCCAAAGGGATGGGGACGCGCGCACCGGAGCTGAGAGAGAGCTGTTGGAGCTGACGTGGTGAGTGACGGGCCGGGATTTGCATGCGGGCATGTCCCGCGATGCGAATCTTGTCCCCACCGGCGGTCAGGACTGAGAAACACTGCGCTCACGGCCGGTGCTTGCAGCCGAAGTTCAGTGTGTAACAGTACCCCCCCTTTGGTCTCCCCCTCCTTTTACGGCTCGAGAACCTTTTGAGAAGATTCTGATCTAGGATGTTATCCTGTGGTTCCCAAGACCTCTCCTCAGGTCTGAACCCCTCTTAATCTACAAGAAAGAAATGTTTTCCTCTGATGAGTTTGGAGTCCAGAATTTCCTTGACAGAATAAACACCTCGCAGATGATTAAACAACTCTGAGATTAAAGGAAGGGGATAACTTTTTTTTACTGTAATTTTATTCAGTCCTTGGTAGTCGATGCAAGGACGCAGCAACCCATCTTTTTTTTCATCGAAGAAGAACCCGGCTCCAACAGGAGAAGAGGATTTTCTGATGAATCCCTTCTGAAGGTTCTCCTGGATGTAGGTTGACATGGCCTGGGTTTCAGAAACAGACAAGAGGTAGATTCGGCCCCTGGGAGGTGTGGTGCCAGGCAGTAAATCAATGGGACAACCGGAAGGATGATGTGGAGGCAAGACTTCAGCTTGCTTTTCACTGAAGACATTGGCAAAGTCCTAGAGGAAAGAAGGTAAACCGGGCAGAGAACTAAAACATTTCAACTTGATCACACGTATATGAATACAGTGGTTGTTGCAGTACGGGCCCCAGCAAAGAACTTCTCCAGTTTTCCAATCAAGCTGCAGAGCATGGAGTTGTAACTACGGAAGGCCAAGCAAGAGAGGAGAAGTACAATGTGGGAGAACGTAGAAAGACAAGTTGCCCCTATGGGAGACTCCGACTTGCATAGACAATGGTTCTGTGCGATATAGCAGGGTACAGTCCAGTTTTTCTCCATTGACCGTAGAGATGTACAGTGGTTTTAATAGGCGGGACACTGGCAGATGATAACTATGCACTAGGGAGGCATCAATAAAGTTTCCCGCTGAGCCAGAGTTCAGGACAGCCAGAATGGAGATTATCTCTTTGGAAGGAAGAAGAATCTGGACCACCAAATGTAAGTGTGGAGAGGTGGAATTCAAACCTAGGGAGGCCTCTCCTACGAACCCTAAGTGCGAGCGTTTCCCGGTGACTGTGGACACAGAGGACAATCCTTAAGGAAGTGGTCTGCACTGGCACAGTATAGGCATAGATTTTCGATTCGTCGGCGAGTTCTTTCCTGCAGGGTCATGCGAGACCGATCCACTTGCATAGCCTCCACTTTGGGAGGCAACATAGAAGGTTGCGGTGGTTGCTGGAAAACTGGTGCAAGACGAGGAAAGCACAGAGGTCGTG
Source organism: Hyla sarda (assembly GCF_029499605.1). Taxonomy (NCBI): domain Eukaryota; kingdom Metazoa; phylum Chordata; class Amphibia; order Anura; family Hylidae; genus Hyla; species Hyla sarda. The sequence goes on along the minus strand of NC_079192.1, from coordinate 371,709,668 downwards.
CAAATTCCCTTTTTTGACGTAGTTCCTCTCGTAGCTCAGAGAAACGGATATCAATCCGGGATGCCAATTGTATAAATTCTTTCAAGTTAGATTGCAATTCCCAGGCAGCGAGGACATCCTTAATTTGACTTGATAATCCTCACTTGAAAGTAGCGCAGAGAGCTTCATTATTTCAAGACAACTCCGACACCAGGGTCTGGAACCGGATAGCATACTCACCCACAGTGGAGTTGCCCTGAGAAAGACTCAGCAAAGCCGTCTCAGCGGAGGAAGCTCAAGCAGGCTCTTCGAAGACATTGCAAAATTCCATCAAGAATACCTGGAAATTGGTAGTGATAGCATCACTGTGATCCCACAGCGGAGTTGCCCAGGCCAAAGCCCAACCAGATAGGAGACTGATGACGAAGGCCACCTTTGCTCATTCCGTGGAGAACTGGTCCGCCATGAGTTCAATGTGCATGGAGCATTGCGTCACAAAACCACGACAGGACTTGGGATCCCCCTCAAACTTCTCTGGAAGTGACAAACGGAGTTTGGTTCCGGAGGAACTGCAGCAGCGGGAGGCTGTACTGGAGCTGGAGGAGGCTGTGGCTGGTTGCTGCTGAGCAGATAGCAACTGCTGCATCATGGTGGATAGCTGGTTCAGCTGCTGTGCCTGCTGCGCCAACTGCTGTGACTGAAGCACCATGATAGAAGCAAGATCCATGTTTTCAGGCAGAGGAACCCCAGTGGATCCATGGCCGGATCTTACTTACTGGAGCAGAGTCTAAGGTGCCGCTGGTCTTCAGCAGAGCCCTCCACAAGGCTTGCTGGGTTTGCTGCGGCAGGCAACACCCAGGTCACTAACTCCCGACACGGCTCAACCACACAGGTAACTTGGCCAGGCAAGGTACCGAAGGAGGAAGCTGTAACGTAGTCAACATAGCAGAAGTTCAAGGCAGGCGGCAAAGGTTCGTAGTCAAAAAACAAAAAACAAAATAAATCCCTCTTGGAAGGTATACTACCTGTCTGGTGTCCTTGTCCCGGTCAGTGCCATTCAATTCCTGGATTAGAAGCCCGCTTTACCCACAAAAAACATAGCAGGAAGGTCTGGATACACGGGTATGGCAAAACAGGCAATAGGGAATGCTTTCTCTCAGGCAAAAGACACTGAAGATCCGGCAGGGAATTGTGGGGGTTGCAACAACTTATAATATGGTGTCAGGTGTATTCACTGATTATCAGCATACTGGCCCTTTAAATCTCAGAGCACCGGAGGTGTGAGAGAGCTGCAAGAGTGGGACATGGTGAGTGATGGGCCGGGATTCACATAAGGGCGCGTCCCGTGATGCGAATCCCGGCCCCGCCGGCGGTCAGGGACAGAGGAGCACTACGCTCACAGCCGGTGCTTGCGGCCGGAGCACAGTTTGTAACAAAGGCATTTTCCGCATGGTGGATGGGGGACACATCTTGATAAAAACCTGCATTTATTGACCAAGACAGTTACTGCAACCTTCTATTTGTATCTTATATATCGAAACCTACGGTATCTGTGATGCAATAGAACACTGCAATTTACCTTATCTTTTCCTTTGCCTTTTCACCACTTTAAATGCAATTTCACATTATTGTAATTTTATTGGCATACTATAAATAATTAAGAGATAGAACGTTAATTGTTTGTCTAAAATTTCGAGTGAGTGCACTTGCAATACATTAGTGTACATCAAGGGCTGATCTTATGCTGACTTACTGTTTTTCTTAACCTAGATAAGTTCCCAAAGCAGACTAAAACCTTAAAATTTGTAAGGCTTGCAGAGTTGGAGCATAATGTGATTATATGAAATATCAATCAATGGAAATGTTTAGACAAAGAGAGATTGCAAATAACCTCAATAAAAGTAATGAAGGCCTTAATAATATTCATGAATATCATTGTTTATTAGTGTGTAATATCTAGGGGTTATTTTTTGTACATAAACAATTTTATTAACCTCTTAAGGACCCATGACGTATGCGTACGTCATGAGTCCCGGTCCTGCGATATAACGCGGGGTCACACGGCGTCATAGTGAAGCCGGGACCCGCCTCTAATAGTGCACAGCACTGATCGATGTGCCGCGCGCTATTAACCCTTTAGCCGCGCGCTCAAAGCTGAGCAGCGCGGCTAAAAACGAAAGTAAAATGTGCCGGTTAGCTCAGGGAGCTGTTCGGGATCGCCGCGGTATAATCGCGGCATCCCGAACAGCTGTAGCACAGGAGGAGGTCTTCTTACCTTCTCCTGTGCTGTCCGATCCCCAAATGAATGCTTCAAGCCTGAGATCCAGGCTTGAGCATTCAATCGCTGAAAACACCATTCCTATGGAGATGGATCAATCAGTGTAAAAGATCAGTACATGCAAAGTTATAGCCCCCTATAGGAGCTATAATATTGCATAAGAAAAGTGTAAAAAAATCATTAACCCTTTCAATTATCCCTTCCCCTAATAAAAGTTTGAATCACCCGGCATTTCCAAAAATAAAAAAAAACATTATGTAAATAATAATAAAAATAAACATATGTGGTATCGTCACATGCGGAAATGTCCGATTTATAAAAATATACCGCTTTTTAAACCGCTCGTTCAATGGCGTACGCGCAAAAAAATTCCAAAGTAGCGCATTTTTGATCACTTTTTATACCACAAAACAGTGAATAAAAAGTGATCAAAAAGTCTGATCAGAACAAAAATGGTACCGCTAAAAACCTCAGATGACGGCGCAAAAAATGAGTCCTCAAAGCGCCCTGAACACATAAAAATAAAAAAGTTATATGGGTCAAAATATTACCATTTTAAACGTATAAATTTTCCTGCATGTGTTCATGATTTTTTTCGGAAGTGATACAAATTCAAACCTATACAAGTAGGGTATCATTTTACCCGTATGGACCTACAGAATAAAGATAAGGTATCATTTTTGACAAAAAATGTACTGCGTAAAAACAGAAGCCCCCAAAACTTACAAAATTGTGTTTTTTCATCAATTTTGTCGCACATTGATTTTTTTTCCCATTTCACCGTAGATTTTTGGGTAAAATGACTAATGTCATTACAAACTAGAATTAGTGACGCAAAAATTAAGCCATTATATATAATTTTAGGTGAAATTTTTTAAGAGTTATGATTTTTTAAAGTTAAGGAGGAAAAATTGAAAATGAAAAAACGGAAAAAGCCCGGGTCCTTAAGGGGTTAAGTCGTAAGAAAAGTATCCAATAAAAAATATCAACCAATAAATGCAAGTAGTAAAGGTGAATTCTCATTACTACAAATATCCGCTACATTATCTCAATACAGTAAATAGAAATTTCCCCTCCTACCACACACCCATAATGGATCTCTATAGGCCATCAATGTTCAAATCAGTTGAGGGTCCTAACACTGGAACCAAATTTATTATTGAAACTAAGCATCTTTTTCCTGTAGTTCCTGAAGCAGACAAGCCCATTCAATGGAACTGAGATAAGTGGTTTTGCTGTGTTGGTAGTGCAGTCAAGGAGCTCCATCATTTCAGCAAACTTCTCTTTGTGCTGCTTGAGTTCTTCTAGTGTACTCTCCTTTTAAGTGAATAGCTTGTTTTTGATGCCTTACTATGTATGTACTTCTAACCACATGATTCCTACTCCCTTATTGTGAAATATTTTGTGACTACCAAGTTATGTATACTGTGTTAAGCCCCTTCATATGTTTTTTAATATTAGTATAATAAAATATATCTTCATGACTGACTATTGTTTTCTTTATTGGTGTTAATGTTTAAAGTGAACCTGTCCTCATCAAAAACTTTTTATATAATGTAAATAATACTATTTTATGAATATTTGTAATATACATTAGTTAAAACATATGTATTTATTTATGTCCCAGCAGCTATTGCATAGGTGTCTCTATGAGGAGTCCAAATACAGGAAGTGTGGGTGGACAAGCAGGGCTCTGTGCAATGAGGCTCTGTGACATGTTCCCACCTCACACAGCAGCATGATTGACAAGCCAGGAGCCTGCACAGAACCCTGCTTGTCCTGCCCTCAGTTCCTGTATTTGGACTCCTCATAGAGACAAATAGGCAATTGCTGCAGGGACAGCATTGTTTTCACCCCAAAACATACAAATTTTTTGACCAATGTATATTACAAATATACATATAATGGTATTATCTATTTTATATAAAAAGATTTTGTTAACGACAGGTACACTTTAACAATACTGAGGATAAGTATATTTTGGCCTATAGGTTTTAGGTGTGTTATTGACATGGGTCCCAAAGGTTAGACCTACACAGATGAAAGGGGCTATAGTATTTAGCAAAGTATTCAGTAATGTTTGTGTTACGCCAAGCGCTCCGGGTCCCCGCTCCTCCCCGGAGCGCTCACGGCGTCTCTCTCCCTGCAGCGCCCCGGTCAGTTCCGCTGACCGGGAGCGCTGCACTGTCATGGCCGTTGGGGATGCGATTCGCACAGCGGGACGCGCCCGCTCGCGAATCGCATCCCAGGTCACTTACCTGTCCCGATCCCTGGCTGTCATGCTCTGGCGCGCGCGGCTCCGCTCTCTAGGGCGCGCGCGCGCCAGCTCTTTAGATTTAAAGGGCCAGTGCACCAATGATGGTGCCTGGCCCAATCTTCCCAATTACCTTGATTAGTTTCCACCTGTGCACCCCCTACTTATACCTCACTTCCCCTGCACTCCCTTGCCGGATCTTGTTGCCTTAGTGCCTAGAGAAAGCGTTACTGTGTTTGTCCATACTGTGTACTTGACCTCCTGCTATTGCCATATTGACTACGATTCTTGCTGCCTGCCCTGACCTTCTGCTACGTCCGACCTTGCTCTTGTCTACTCCCTTGTACCGCGCCTATCTTCAGCAGTCAGAGAGGTTGAGCCGTTGCTAGTGGATACGACCTGGTTGCTACCGCCGCTGCAAGACCATCCCGCTTTGCGGCGGGCTCTGGTGAAAACCAGTAGCAGCTTAGAACCGGTCCACTAGCACGGTCCACGCCAATCCCTCTCTGGCACAGAGGATCCACCTCCAGCCTGCCGGACCGTGACAGTAGATCCGGCCATGGATTCCGCTGAGGTGCCGCTGTCAAGTCTTGCCAACATTTCCACGGTGATCGCCCAGCAAGCCCTAAAGATCACCCAACGAAATCACCAGCTGGCATACTTGACCACCGTGACACTGCAACTTCAGTCACAGATACAGCAGCTGCTGCCGCAGATACAGCAACTTCAGTCACAGACACAGCAGCTGCAACAACCATCTCCTCCGCCGGCTCCTGCAACTCCTCCGCAGCAACCGGCCGCTCCTAACCCCTGCTTGTCCCTGCCGGACAAATTTGATGAGGACTCTAGACTCTGCCGTGGTCTCCTGCCTGGGAAGGCCCTGCCATGTGCCACACCGCCCGGAGCACCTCTCTTACAGTATCCTTTGCAATCCACCCCTGTGCCTCCCGCCGAGGAGGCTATGCAACTGGATCGGTCCCGCCTGACCCCTGAAGAGAGGACTCGCCGCAGGAAGAAAGAAGATTTACTTCTACACTGCACTGTGCGTTACCGCACAGAACCCCTGCTCTTCAGCATGGAACTTTTTGTTTTGCCCAAATGCTCCTCTGAAGTCCTCCTCGGTCTGCCATGGCTCCAACCCCCATCTTCTGTCCTTGTCTGGACCACCGGGGAGATCGGGAGCTGGGGTGCTTCTTGCCACAGGAAGTGCCTCATGTCTGCTCCCAGTCCCATCAGTCAAGCCTCTGTGTCTCCCCCTTTACCTGGCCTCCCCAAGGCCTGTCTGGACTATGCTGTGCCTCCTCCTCACGGCTCCCGTCCTGTTGACACTCTGCCCCGTGCCGGGCTTGACCCTCTTCCCTCCCTCCCCACCCCCACGCCTTCTTGTGTGCCCGCTGTTGATGTGGTTTCCCGGGGCTTCGCCACCATCTGGAAAAAGACCCTGAAATTCCTCATGCTGGCCTCATCCCGGGTGAAGAAGCTTGCCGGAAAAAAGAGAAGAGCTCCTCCTGTTTTTGTGTGGCTCTCCGCCAAGTATTTCGGCTTCCGTGTCCCCAGTTTGTATCTCGGACCACGTTATCTTGGACCCTTTGTAGTCGAGTGCTCAGAGGAGAGATCTTGGGAACCTGAGGACGACATCCTGGACAATAGTCTTGTCCTCAGGTTCTCAGGCTCCAAGAAGAGGGGGAGACCCAAGGGGGGGGGGTACTGTTACGCCAAGCGCTCCGGGTCCCCGCTCCTCCCCGGAGCGCTCACGGCGTCTCTCTCTCTGCAGCGCCCCGGTCAGTCCCGCTGACCGGGAGCGCTGCACTGTCATGGCCGTTGGGGATGCGATTCGCACAGCGGGACGCGCCCGCTCGCGAATCGCATCCCAGGTCACTTACCTGTCCCGGTCCCCGGCTGTCATGCTCTGGCGCGCGCGGCTCCGCTCTCTAGGGCGCGCGCGCGCCAGCTCTCTAGATTTAAAGGGCCAGTGCACCAATGATGGTGCCTGGCCCAATCTTCCCAATTACCTTGATTAGTTTCCACCTGTGCACCCCCTACTTATACCTCACTTCCCCTGCACTCCCTTGCCGGATCTTGTTGCCTTAGTGCCTAGAGAAAGTGTTACTGTGTTTGTCCATACTGTGTACTTGACCTCCTGCTATTGCCATATTGACTACGATTCTTGCTGCCTGCCCCGACCTTCTGCTACGTCCGACCTTGCTCTTGTCTACTCCCTTGTACCGCGCCTATCTTCAGCAGTCAGAGAGGTTGAGCCGTTGCTAGTGGATACGACCTGGTTGCTACCGCCGCTGCAAGACCATCCCGCTTTGCGGCGGGCTCTGGTGAAAACCAGTAGCAGCTTAGAACCGGTCCACTAGCACGGTCCACGCCAATCCCTCTCTGGCACAGAGGATCCACCTCCAGCCTGCCGGACCGTGACAGTTTGGAAACCCCACAGAGAATGAATGGTGGTCTGTGTATGGCTATGTATATGTGTGTCTGCTTAACATTTGATCCTTGTTCTTGGGATCAATGGGGATCCTAATGGTCTGCCCCCACATTGATAAGCTAGTTATTCCATATACTGCAAATAACCTGTTTAATGGTCTATCCTATATATAGAGCTTTTATGGGAAATCATTGAAAACGCCTTTAAAGAAGATATGGGGTGAAAAACATATCCCCTATCCATAGGATAGGGGATAAGTGTCTGACTGTGCAAGTCTGAACAGAGGGACCCCCCACGATCTCTTGTATGGGGTCCCGGCTCAGCCCCGGCTCTGTTACTTTAATGCATGTTTTGTACCCAGCACAGAAGCTGGTCGAGACACACCCCCTCCATTCATCTCTCTGATAGAGATGAATGGAGGGGGCATGTTTTGACCAGCTTTCCTGTTGGGTGCGATACATCATTACTGGAGCAGAGACGGGGCCCCATACAGGAGACAGTGGAGATTCCCAGCAGTTGAGCACTTGGACCCCCCACGATCAGACACTTATCCCTGATCCTGCAGATATTTTTTTTTACTCTGCATATCTCTTTTAAATCTACATTTCCTAAAACCTACTGAATTGTTAATCTGTCATTTCATGGTGCATAATATATATTTTTTTTATAAATGTTCAAAATGCTTTTAAAGCAGAATTTGTAGGGTTTCATGCCCTACATACCATTGTATACACTCCATGCGCACAGCAATTCAGTGTAAATTGACCCCTCCCCCCAAAAAAAATAATAAAAAAGATATCCAAGTACAGAAGAGTAATAGAGAAAATAGAGACAAAGTCAAATCAAAAACAGACAGAAAGAAAAGTGAATTAAAATAAGATGCAGCAGGGAATTGAAGAAAGCAAACATGATAAAAATGTTGAGTGCATGAAGACATCAGTAAGGCAGACGCTCTGCTTGTAAGTTTAACACTGACTTCATGTATTTTTAATCATGTTATTTCAACTGGAGTCAGCAGTAAATGAGACAGCTCTAATCAGACAGCTCTTCACTTTGGCTCCAAGTATTTCTCTCACTAGAAAAAACAACCTCAAACCTTAATGTGGCTTGAAATAAATAATATGTGCCGGTTGTACAGCTCAAACTGCTGTTTTGGTTGGATAGATGAAACAACATTCCAAATACCGTATTTATCAGCGTATAACACACATTTTTTTTAATTATTAAGCTAAAACCCTACCTGCTTGTTATACACCAATAAATCCCACTCCGGTCCCGGCAGCCATCGCTGTTAACTGTTTCAAAGTGAGCAGGTGCCGCGGCGACTTTAACCCCTTAAGGACACAGACCATTTTGGCCATAAGGACACAGCCAATTTTATTTTCGCACTTTAGTTTTTTCCTCATCACCTTTTAACCCCTTAAGGACCAGACTAATTTTATTTTTGCATTTTCGTTTTTTCCTCCTCGCCTTCTAAAAATCATAACTCTCTTATATTTCCATCCACAGACCTATATGAGGGCTTGTTTTTTGCGTCACCAATTGTACTTTGTAATTACATAACTTATTTTACCATAAAATGTATGGCGCAACCAAACCATATTATTTATGTGGGAACATTGAAAAGAAAATCTTAATTTAGCAAATTTTGGAAGGTATACTTTCCAGTAAAAATGACATGTTTTCTTTATTCTGTGGGTCAATACAATTAAAATGATACCCCTGATTATATTCTTTTCTATAATTGTACCGCTTAAAAAAAAATCTCAAACCATTTTAACAAAATTAGAATGTTTGAAATTGCCCTATTTTGACCACCTATAACTTTCAAATTTTTCTGTATATGGGGCGATATGAGGGCTCATTTTTTGAGCCATGATCTCTAGTTTTTATCAGTACCACATTTGCTTAGGTTTTACTTTTTAGTCATTTTTTATTCATTTTTTTTTTTGGGAATAAAATGTGACAAAAAGCAGCAATTTGTGACTTTTTTAATTTTTTTACATTTACGCCGTTAATCGTACGGGATAATTAACAATATATTTTAATAGTTAATACTTTTACGCACGCGGAGATACCAAATATGTGTATTATTTTTCTTACGCTTTTTGGGGGGTAAAATGGGGAAAAACGGACATTTTACTTTTTATTGGGGAGGGGATTTTTCAAATTTTTTAACTTTTTTATTTTACATTTTTTTACTTTTTTTTTTTTACACTTTTTATGTCCCCATAGGGGACTATTCATTGCAATCAGTTGATTGCTAATACTGTGCAGTGCTATGTATAGGTCATAGCACTGCTCAGTATCATTGGTGATCTTCTGCTCTGGTCTGCTCGATCTCAGACCAGAGCAGAAGACACCGGGAGATGGCCGGAGCAAGGTGTGGGGACCTCCGGCAGCCATGCTGGAAGATCGGATCGCCGCGGCAGCGCTGCGGGCGATCCGATCATCCATTCAAACTACTGCAATGCCGCAGATGCCGTGATCTGTATCGATCACGGCATCGGACGGGTTAATGGTGGACATCCACGCAATCGCGGATGTCCGCCATTGGGTCCCTGGCTGTTGATATCAGCCGGGACCTGCCGGGCATGACGCGAGCACCACTCCGGTGCTCGCGATCATGTCGACGCGTAAATGTACGTCATGGTGCGCTAAGTACCACGTCACCATGACGTCCATTTAAGTCCATTGTCTTTAAGGGGTTAAAATCCACGACTCTTTTATATTTCCATTTACAGACCCATATGAGGGCTTGTTTTTTGCGTGACCAGTTATAGTTTGTAATGACATCACACATTTTACCCTAAAATGTATGGTAAACCCCACAAAAAAATTTGTGTAAGGAAATTTTAACGAAAATCATAATTTTTCAAATTTGGGGGGGCATTCGTTTTCAAGCTGTACACTTTACGATAAAAATTACATGTTTTGTTTATTAACTTTGTTATTTTTTCATATTCAAGGATGTATTAGGGCTCAGTTTTGTGCTAAGATCTGTAATTAGTTTCAGTACCACTTTTGCGTATATATGACTTTTTGATCGTTTTTTATTTTAAAAAAATTGCAGTTGGATGTGACAAAAATTAGGAACAAAATAAAAAAGAATCCCAGTCCTCAAGAAAAATGGATGTACAATGGATGAGTTTTATTATGATATAAAATGTCATATATACAAGTAATCACAGGGCCATGTGTGATACACAAATATCCAATTCAGACATACATATATATATTTTTTAAAAGGGAAAAGAAGACCCGGATGCAACCTGCAAAGGAAAAAAGAAATAAAAATGTCCCAATGTACTTGCAATCATACAGTCCTGTCATAAAAAGAGGATCCTATGATGGAGTAATATCAGAAGAATGACCATACTAGATGATCCAAATGTAGTTGAGTAATCTGTAATGGAATGTGACCTGCAACAATGTGACTCAAAACAAGGTCACCACATATGATACATACAGTAGGTACTATGTACCGCTCACCACTTAAGGTGTAAATGTAGATCCAAAGACACACTGTATCCCTCGTCAGATGAATGCGGACCATCAGGTCTGCTGATATTAGCTGGTCAGCTGCGATGGTTCCTGATGCTATATGCAAGCTGTCTCAGTGCGGACAGTGTCCGGTCACAACGATCGGTCCTCAGCCCAAAGCGTGGACGGTGAGTCACGGCAAAGTCGGCGTCTGACATCACAAGTCAGCTGGTCGATCCCTGGCTGATGATTGCGAAGCTCTGGAGATTATGAAGCGCTGAAGGTACAAAGCGCTGAAGGTACAAAGCGCTAGTATTGCACGGCAATGATATTGTAGGACACTGATTTTAATAGAATCACTAGTGTTACTGGATACTTAATGATATAAGCTTGCGTCAGTGTGTACTGGTCTTCAATACAAATGCTAATCCGATCACAATCCAGGACATTTAAAAAGCAAAAAAGTCCATCCTCTGCAGCTTTATAAGAACAATGGGGGAGATTTATCAAAACCTGTGTAGAGGAAAAGTGGTGCAACCAATCAGAGTGCTTCTTTCATTTTTAAAGAGGCCTCTGAGAATTGAAAGAAGCAATCTGATTGGTTGCTATGGGCAACTACACCACACTTCCTCTACACAGGTTTTGATAAATCTCCCCCGATGTTCAGATGGAACAGGATAAAAAACATCAAAATAAAAGGCCTTTTATTGTACATCCATTTTGGTTGAGGTACTTGAGGACTGGGATTCTTTTTTATATTGTTCCTAACTTTTTCTCACATCTGTGGGTACAGGGGTGCCCAGTTAACCTCGTACAGTTTTTGTTGTTGAGCTATCCATCTTGTTTTTATCTGATGTGACAAAAAAAAAGTTAACATTTTGGACTTTTATTTTTTTAACGTTTACGGCGTTTGCCATAGGGGATCATTAACATTGTATTTTTATAGTTTGGACATTTACGCAAGAAGCGATACCAAATATGTTTATTAATTATGTTTTTTTTTTGTTTTAATATGGGGAAAAGGGGTGATTTAAAACTTTACTGGGGGAGGGGCTTTTTGTAAAAAAAAATTCCCTTTTTTAAAACTTTTTTTTTACATTAATTTTAAACTTTTTTGGTCCCCATAGGAGACTATTTATGGCAATCAGCAGATTGCTAATACTGTTTAGTGCTATACATAGGGCATAGCATTGATCAATATTATCGGTGATCTTCTGCTCTGGTCTACTGGAAGGCAGATCAGTTCAGAAGACCCCGGGAGAGGGACAGAGGCAGGTGATGGGACCTCTGTCCACCATCTTGGCTGATCTGATCAACGAGGAAGTGCCGCGAGCATTCAGATCAGCCATTTTAAGTGCCACACTGCTGCAGATGTCATGATCTGTATTGATCACGACATCTGTGGGGTTAATGGCAGACATCAGCACGATCGCCATTACCGTTGGGTCCGCGGCTGCTAATAGTCGCTGCGACCCGCTGTGAATGAAGCGAACGCAACTCCTGTGCTTGCTTCACAGCCGTGCAGGAGATGCATGCCGCTGTGCGCAAAGTATCGCTATGCAGCGCTGTACATTTACAGCATGCGTCCTTAAGGGGTTAAATCAGTTACCAGCAACGGCTGCCAGGACATCTTTCCCCCCACCTCCCCCTTTGATCCGCTGCTTGTATTTAGTTTTTTTCCCTTTAACTGGCCTACATGCTCCGGCAGGCTTAGGTTCCGGCCGTGTCTAGGGCTGACTGTGCACTGGTGACATCCTGAGCTTGAGCCTGCTGGAGCGCTCAGGGCAAGCAGGGGATCACAGGGGGATTGTACCTCACTGATGTGGTACAATCAGTGAGGGGAAAGATATGTGGCACAATGGGAATCGTTGAGGGGAAAAATGTCTGGGGGGGGAGCAGTGAGGGGAAAGCTGTGGGGGGGACAGTGAGGGGAAAGATGTGTGTGGGATCAGCAATGTAAAGATGTGTGGGGGGATCAGTGAGGGGAAAAATGTGTGGGAGGATCAGTGAGGGGAAAGATGTGTGGCACAGGGGGATCAGGAGGGGAAATTATGCGGCATAGAGACTGATGAAGAAGAGGGGAAATTATGCGGCATAGAGACTGATGAAGAAGGAGGTTAAGTTTGTTTTTGTACTCAAATTTGCTTCTTAAAATGAGGGTGCATGTTATATGCCGATAAATACAGTATTTCATTTTTATCTTGGTACTCCCCACCATTGCCCTGCAGTCAGCCTGTAAAGTGTCTACATGCTAAAGCTCTCAGCAGTCCTCTCCATTATATTATGCTTTAGCATACAGTGAACAGGATCTTTTCAGATTGACCGCAAGGGAATGTCAGTGTGTGCAAAGATAACAATTACTTACACATGTAGTTGTAGCCAACTTTCTCATTCCAGCTCTACATCTGTTGAAATATGAGTGCCTGCAAGTCTACAGGGAATACTGTAAGCCACCCCCAAGCCCTGAGTGTTCTGTATGCTGAGTGTAAGCTGCCCTCAATCTTGTTCTTTATTTATCACCAAAACATGAATTGAACAAGAAATAAAAAAAAAGAAGTCCTGTAGCCAATCCATATAAATAAGACTGCCTTATTATTAACTACCATAGGATGTTCTGATTCCACACCTTTTTACATTTTACTGATACATCCTCACATTCCTGAGGCATGAAGATTTATATTTTGTCTGGTAATTTAACCCCTTAAGGACATAGCGTTTTTCAGTTTTTGCACTTTTGTTTTTTCCTCCTTACTTTTTAAAAATCATAACCCTTTCAATTTTGCACCTAAAAAAAAATCTACGGCGAAAAAAAACCAAAAAAAAACATTGTGAGACATAATGGAAGAAAAAACGCCATTTTGTAAATTTTGGGGGCTTCTGTTTCTACACAGTACATTTTTAATAAAAAATTACACTTCATCTTTATTCTGTAGGTCCATACAATTAGAAAGATACCTTACTTATATAGGTTTGATTTTTTATTACTTCGGAATAGAATCATAAATACTTGCAAGAAAATGTATACGATTAAAATTGTCCTCTTCTGATCCTATAACTTTTTTATTCTTCATTGTACGGGGCGGCATGAGGGCTCATTTTTGCGCTGTGATCTGAAGTTTTTATCGGTACCATTCTTGTTTTGATCAGACTTTTTGATCGGTTTTAATTCATATTTTTATGTTATAAAAAGTGACCAAAAATACGCTATTTTGGACTTTGGAATTTTATTGCACGTACGCTATTGACCGTGCAGTTTAATTAATTATATATTTTTATAGTTCGGACATTTACGCATGCGGCAATACCACATATGTTTATTTTAATTTTTATTTACACTGGGTTTTTTTTATGGGAAAAGGGGGGTGATTCAAACTTTTATTAGGGAAGGGGTTAAATGATCTTTACTCACTTTTTTTTCACTTTTTTTTTGCAATGTTATAGCTCCCATAGGGGACTATAACACTGCACACACTGATCCTTTCCACAGATCACTGCAAAGAAATAACTTTGCATTGATCAGTGTTATCGGTGGTTGATTGCTCAAGCCTGGATTTCAGGCTTGCAGCAATCAATCACTGTTTGGACGCACAGGAGAAAGGTAAGGCACCCTCCTGCTGCATCCCAGCTGATCGGAATATCGCGATAAAATCGACTGAGCTGCCGGGATGGCTTTACTTTAACTTTTAGATGCGGCGATCAACTTTGATCGCCGCGTCTAAAGAGTTAATGCCAGAATTCAGAATGGTGATGTCCGGCATTAGCCAGGGGTCCTGGCTGCTGATAGCAGCCAGGACAGTGCGGGTATGATGCGAGCTCAGCTCCTGAGCTCGCTTCATAACCCTCTTGTGCCGCAGCGCCGTAAAAACCCGGCATTTAAGGGGTTAAGGATTTAGTTAGTCAGGAGTGAACTTAAAGTTCATATTGGGAGAGAATAAAAGGTGATGGGCAGATTATACAGTCAAGGGGTGTGTATTAGGCCTACACACCATTCAATGTAAAACATTCATACCCCCTGACAGCAGAATCCCACCCATCACCTGATATTTATTTCAGTTATTAAAATTTAGGTCACGCCCATCTGACTGGTTCTTTGAAATGTCAGACTGGCTATAAACCCTCATATCTCAGGAAAAAAAGGGCGTATCAAGAAACGGTAAAAAGGTGTGTTACCAGGGAAGTAAGTCTAAAAGTGGTGCATGGCCAGAAGTAAAGCAGACTAATTAAAGCTGGGAGATGGGAGCACTTGCTCAACTGGGACAGGGCTTTGGGCCATCAAAAGGTGCAAAAAGTAATGTCCATGCCATGCAGAATCATTTTCTTTTTCATATGCTCGGCGGATAACCACTTTAAGGATCTACTATTGGCAGCAAGAAACGACACCAAAATACAGTGTGTAACCTGAGCTTATGAAGATTGTACAACATGTTGGCACTTCAGTTATACATTTTAGTTTTACTGTTACCTTTTTCTAGATGATGTTACAATTTTTCTAGATGATGTCACATATCTACCTAGGTTACTTATCAAATTTGTTATGATAATCCTTCTTTGACTTTTGTATTATTAAAATCTTGTTCATTTTTTTATGATAAAGGTGTGGCGTCATGTCTCAACATATCATAAAATACCTGGCTTAGAAAAAAACATGATTTCATGTTACTCTGTTAGGAGATATATATACTGTACGCTATACGTCTATGTTTGGGCACATAGTGTTTGTACTGTGAATTGCCGTCTGCTGGGATTTTAGCTGGAATGTTGTGATATTATAAGAATTTGTATAATGAAAAATTAGAATCCTCAACTTAACCCCTTAAGGACCAAGCGTTTTTCAGTTTTTGCACTTTCGTTTTTTCCTCCTTACCTTTAAAAATCATAACCCTTTAAATTTTGCACCTAAAAATCCATATGAGGGCTTTTTTTGCGCCACCAATTCTACTTTAGAATGATATCAGTCATTTTACCCAAAAATCTATGGCGAAACAGAAAAAAAAATCAATGTGTGACAAAATTGAAGAAAGAACGCCATTTAGAAATTTAGGGGGCTTCCGTTTCTATGCAGTAAATTTTTCGGTAAAAATGACACTTTATCTTTATGCTGTAGGTCCAAACGATTAAAATGATAACCTACAATTCCAGCAAAAGTTAACTTATCCCCTGTCCACAGGATATGGCATAAGTAGTTGATCACGGGGGGCTGACTGCTGGGGCACCCTGCTATCTTCGGGACGGGACCTCAGCTCTCTGAGTGAGGAGTGCATGTCATCTACTGGTAGACGGTACGCGATCCATTCATTTCTATGAGAGCACAGATGATGCCCGAGCGCTGTACTCATGTCTTTTCAGCACTCCCATAGAAATTAATGGAGAGTGTTCCGTCGGCAGCAAGCACTCCTCACTGAGTGTCGGGTCCCATTCTGGAGATTGCGGGGGTCCCAGCGGTCAGACCCCCAGCAATCAGCTACTTATCCCTCTATTCTGTGGATAGAGGGTAAGTTAATTTTTGCTGGAGTTCTCCTTTAACTATATATGTATAGTATTATTTAAAGATCTAGATTGTACAATAATTTTAGCGTTCAGTTTTAACATTTGAGCAAACTACTTTTTTAAATAAAGTTATTTTAATCTATAATTTTTTTTTTACCTGGTGTTGCACTGGAAACCGTTGGCCACTGTTGTTCGAGTCCTACCGCTGCGCCACGTAAGACTGCTGCTCCTTCCATATGTACAGCACTGCACGAGAAAATAAGGTCAGGTTAAGGGAAGCCATACTTGAAACAAAATTTCACGTGTATAACTTCCATATACAAAATAAAGTCATTGGTGTATTACGTGACAAAAAGCATATACCCTATTTTTTACAACATAAAACACAAGGAAGAAGGGGAGAAGCTTGCTTGATGACACAGAACACTTGGTGATGCAGAGCAGATGTTGCAGAGGTGAAAACATACATGTAGTTCATGTTACAATTTAGGCATAATGCTTGTTCAGCTTAGCAGCCCCTTTACCGCATTACCCATCCAAAATTCAAGTAAATGGAGTAGTAGGGAATGACAGAGAAGGGCTTTCTTTTTCTCAAGAAAGGGAAGGGGAGATGTGGGACTTCACATCTACCAATCATATAGTAAGAGCTTCTACTAGTAGTTTAAAAAAATATATTTATAGATTTCCCAAAAGTAATCAAACAACTAACATCAGTTTAAATGTGATTTACACGATTCTGGATTAAAAAAAAAATAACAATGTAAACAATGTAAAATAACAAATGTTTACAAAATGTACAGTATGTTTATTATATCTATCATGGAAATGTAACTAATGTGATATGTGTTTGTATGGGTTACCATTACTGTACTTATTGACAAAAAATAACACATCCAGATAGGTATGATGGATTGCTGCATAACGGTGCATTCACACCATGTTTTGCAGTGATGGTCAATGAATCCGGCTGGGAAATTGGAAAACCGGGTGCTCCCGTATCCCAGCCAGGCCCAGCCCGTATCTCATTCATTTAAATGAGCTGAATGGAGTCAGATAGTGACTCCGGTAGGCTCATTTTTGCCCCGTATACGTTTTGCTGGCCGGACTGAAAACCTTAGCATACCAAATAAATGAGATATGGGGAGGGTCCGGCTGGGATACGGGAGCGCCCGGTTTTCACATTTCCCAACCGGATTCGGATTCGGTGCAAAACATGGTGTGAATGCACCCTTACTCAGTGTGTAGTTATTGCAGTCATGTCTCAGGCAGATATGTAAATGATTACAGGTGTCATCTGATTAGACTTTTGGCCATGCCAGAAGAGTGCATAAAAGTGTTTCTGCTGCTGCTGCCCTATAAAAGGCTTTTAGAGGCTTTTTTTGGGGTTATTATACCTCTTGGTGAGGGATTTTTACTGCTAGATATGTCTCTCCAATCCACTCAAAAAAATTTTACCCAGTTGATAGACTTTGAGAGGGGGCGTCATTGTACTATGATAATCAGAATAGTAGTTTCAACAAATTTCGAACCATCAAGGCCACTTTGACAAAGTGGTTAGGAGGTGTTGGGAGCAGAGGTAAGTTGAGGGTATGCATACAGGGTAAACAGGCTTTACACAGCCCAGCCAGACCACCAAAAGATAGGATATTTGATCTTCTGACAAACACAAGCAGCTCCTATAGTTTTTTAGGAAATTTTGTTTCACAACCCATTACGTGTGCTGCCATAGACAGACAGCCATCATAGCCTTTCATTGCTGTGATGTCAAGAATGAAAAAACCTTAACTGCTATGGACTGAAACCATATCATCCATCTTTAGCAATGAATTGGGAATGGTTGGGAATCTGACATCAGTCAGGCTCAAGTATAAAAGCCTCATGGTGAGCACTTCAATCCTGCCTTTGTTGTGAAAATACATACTACCTAACTGGTGGTGTGATGATCTGGGGAGACATCACATTTGACAGTCAGTCACCCCTGGTAGTGATATAAGGGGCACTAACAGCTTAGCCATGCGTGCAGGACATCCTGTAGCCACATGTTTTGGCCCTTATGGTAGAGCTTCCAACTGGCATTTTTCAGCAGGATAATGCTTACCAACACACAGCAAGGGTTTCCCAGGAATGTCTCTGTTAGATTGCAACACTTCCTTGGCCTGCCCTGATTTTGCCAGATTTATCACCAGTCAAGCATTTATCAATTAGCTGGAATTATGAATTAGGTGAATTAGCAAAGACAGGATCTACATGCCCAGTTTCAACATCTGCGAGCAAATGTGATGCAGGATGATATTCAGAACCTGTATGTCTCCATGACCAACATGATCAAGCAGAGTACTAGAGCCTCCTTTTAATTTTACAGGTTTTACTTATCCTTTTGCTCTTATAGTGTTATTGTTATCACTTACATGCTGTATATACATATAAAACTTTCTCTGATTCCATCAACTCCTTTTTGGTACATATTTTTCTGTCAATGAGTGTATAACACATTTTCATGTCCTATTCCCCCCCCCCCCCCCCCGATATTATGGTGGTCAGAAATTTGGATCCATGAAATGTAGAGATTAGGTCAGGAGAATATTCCTAGTGTTAAACTAGACAGCATGCTATGTGCTCAACAGTATATAAGCAAAGCCCTTACAGGTCTTACATTGTACAGTATCTACAAAAAACAGGCTGTGAAGTAGGGATTTAACGCTTTTGTTGACTGCATTACTATAGCAAAGATAAACAGTATGCAGAAAATCAATACTGCCTTCCAAATAGTCATGTAAGTAAAGCAAACATAACTCAGAAATACTATACTCTATGACTGAATTTTATGGCTATAGGTTGTTCCCGACTTTTTAAACATGAAACAAAACAGATAAAAACAATTACTATAGACCATAAATAGGCACTTCCATGGTAAGCTAAACATATGGTTATTTTTAATTTAAAGGAAAATTATTTTTGGAGTCTATGTCGGCAAATATCATCTATCAGTAAGTTTATATGTATAAGGAGGTAAAAAGGCCTTTTAAAATATTAGATTATGTTACATAACTACTATGTGACAAACCTATTGTTTTAAAGTGAATTTGTGGGCTAGTACAGTTACCAAAAAATAAAAATAAAAAACACCTTTGAGGTAGTACAGAATCCCCAAATATAGGATGCACTCAGGATATGGGGTTCAGTATCAGTTATTGCATTCTCCCTCTACAGTAACAAGTAATCAATATTCTCTCTATTATACACATTTGCTTCTCAATTATGTTCCTTCCCTTTCCTATCTGGCAATATTATCATTAGTGTTTACATTGTGTATTTATGTATCATTTTGTTGTAACTTATTATTTGCCTAAGCAGTTGGGTTTCATTGCCTCACTCTGTTTATCTTGGTTTTTATCTAGTGTGTGTCATTGACCTGTCTATTGAGCATGCAGGCTTTAGTTTAGAGTTTAGGGCACTCAGCAACTGGGGCATTGTATCTAGTAACACTCTCTAGTTAGCAGTATGCACTGGGCACTTAAATGCTAGGGCACTTATATGGGGAAGGTTTGTATCCTAAATCAGTATTTGGATATGTGGGTGAACAATTTGTTTTATTTGACTAGTGCACAAAAGCAGCTTGTTTATCCTATGCTGGACTATTTCCCTGACTGGTTTAATGCAACATTGATAACCAGAGTTCAAATCCAGAGGATACTTGGTAGTAGACCCTTTACAATTTTATGGAAACACAATGGTCAATCTTAGGGTTCTCACTAATGCACAATGGAGGGACTGTGGTGCTCTTGGTAGCATTCCCTTCATCAAATACACAGGCACATGAGGGTAGGCAAACAATATTCCATCAATGTTTAAAGGGGTACTCCGGTGAAAACCTTTTTCTGGTGGCAGAAAGTTAAACATATTTGTAAATTACTTCTATTAAAAAATCTTAACCCTTCCTGTACTTATTAGCTGCTGAATACTACAGAGGAAATTATTTTCTTTTTGGAAGCTCTCTGATGACATCATGAGCACAGTTCTCTCTGCTGACGTTATTATAATAATAATAACACTTTATTTATTGTTGTCCTTAGAGGGATTTGAACCAAAGTCCCCAGCACTGCAAGGCAGCAGTGCTAACCACTGAGCCACCATGCTGCCCTTAGCATACATCTGCTATGCATGGTTGCTAAAATGGACAGAGATGTCAGCAGAGAGCACTGTGCTCGTGATGTCATCAGTGTTCCAAAAAGAAAGGAATTTCCTCTGTAGCATTCAGCAGCTAATAAGTACTGGAAGGATTAAGATTTTTTAATAGAAGTAATTTACAAATATGTTTAACTTTCTGCCACCAATTGATTTAAAAGAAAAAAGGTTTTCACCGGAGTACCCCTTTAAGTCTTGGAGAATCCATGCAACATTATAGTAAGAACTGTTGAGCTCTTTCTCTACATGATCCAACTCATAAATTTAATTAGAGAAAGTGGTCATATTTCTTCATCCCCTCCATCACACTTGCTCTGTGGATTCAATCCTCAGTAGACATCTGATTTATTATTCCTGTGTACAGAATATGATCACATTGCTGTTTACATTATAGGATTTGGTGATACCATAAATTGCATTACATATCTGCAACCCACATTTCAAACAATACTCAGGGGGCATATGATGTTGAAAAAGCACTCTGCATTCATAAAGTACTACCACCATGAAAATGCTATGAACACTGATGACATGCAGTGGGGTTTATTGAACCTACTGCAATATCACAGCACATGATGCTAAATGACAAACTCATCTTTGCTACATTATACAATATAGTTCAGTCACTGTGTCCACTACGAATGTGATAATAATATATACAGGGGCATACGCAGGATTTTTTCAGGGGGGGGGGGGCACTTAAAAAATAGTTCCTGCACATCATGATCAGATATAATCACTATACTGTTACTAGATAAAATACTATACACACAACAATGCCCCCCTATGCAGTGCCCATACAGTAGAAGATACCAGCTCCATAGAGTTTCTGAAGTCTGTATAAGTAATTACAGTGCAGTTACATCCAGTAACATCCAGACTGACAGTTGACATCTTCTCTGAGCCGAGTTGTTTTCCCTTTTGCGTATCTATCAGGCCCAGACTGCTGGGATGATTTCTTCCAATCAAAACTCCTCTAGGCAGAACCTGCCAGACAAACATCACTGGCAGTGCACTTTTAGGCAGATAGGCTACTGACCACCCCTTAAGTGTGCCTCCTGCTGTGACTGTGCATTTGCTTGACAGAAATCCGCTGCTGCAAGCAGACACACAGTGATCTGCGAGTTCATGCACAGCGTTCTCACAGATATTGTGGCCATTCTCAGCCTAGCTCAGGGGGCAGAGAGAGTGAACGCAATGTCTGTGAGTACACAGCGCATGTGCGTCTTGATTTGCAGATCACTGTGTGTGCGACAGAATCAGACGCACAGGCACACCAGGACATACACTTTAGGGGTCAAAACGCCGCAGATGTGCTGCATGTGATCCTACCCTTACAGCACTCTCCTTACCTTTTCTCTACACCAGACCTGTCCCTAGATGTATAGAACAAGATGTCAAACACACATGAAAAAGTAATTGCAAATGGATGCCTTGATGAAATGTATCTGTTGGATATCCATTGGGTATTCATCTGCCATAGCCACCCATGTTAAAAAAAAAAAAAGGACATGTTTCATGAATACATTGTTTTGCTGGATGCCTATGATGGATACCTCTGTTGGATGATAGCTGTCAGCCATCCATGATCCATTGGCTGTCCTATTAAAACAGCTTATACATTCAACATGTAAATTATTTTACTGGATGGCACCATTAAAACCAGAAAGGGATATGCTACTAGATTTTTAATGCCCAATTTCTTTGATCAACAAATATTTAGAAACCTGTGAGCAGTCCTAGATGGGACACAGTATCGTCCACTGTCAGCAGATTATCCACCCTTAGGGGCCTTAAATTCAGAAGATGCTTGTGATAAAATCAGTTGAATAGCTGAATGTTGGATTAAGCAAATGCCAACTGACTGGCAATTTCTGCAATTACTTTGAAGTGCTGTGTGAGTGTGTGTGTGTGTGTGTGTTTTATCTGTGCTGGACTATGAGACATTCAGAATAACCCATTAGATTATTTGAAGGGGGATACCTCATTATAAACTGTATATTCATAACTGCAACTGGTAAGGCGCCACATACAGATGTAGTAAGTACCAAATGAATGAAAAGTGTCCTACACTACATATCATTCCATAACACTGTATGCTATTTACATAGCATTGCCATTACAATACTAAGTGTGTGAGTGTCATGTACGGTATAAAGTGTATTCATGTAACACACCATGGTCATACGTTTGGTGCAAGCTACATCTGTAATACATTTAAAACCAGAGATAGACACATTTTAGGCTCATCCATGCAGCAAGCTATGCCTTTAACTAAATACTGATCACTGATAATCCTGAACAGTTATATATCATCGAATGTGAACTTTTAAGCGGATTTTCTTGAATAGCACCAACCCTATAGAACAATACAACAGATTTTGAAGAATAACTTCAAATAATAGATCATGTTATACTACTGATAGCTAAAAGTCCCTGACACCTATTGGGTCTAATGAGGCAGTTAAAAAAGAAAAAAAACAAAAAAAAAGGAAACACACAGACAATGTAATTTTTTCAAAAATGTTAACATTTTATTGTTTTAGCCTACACTGTGGTCCTTATAACATAGTCATCAGTGGGGTCAGAATTGTGGACTTTTAGTTCTTGTATGTGCTTGAAAATGTTTTGTATAATAGTGGAGGGAAGGTAAAGGTAGTGTTAACTAAAATCTTGTATGAGTAAAAAACATTAAAAAATGTGCAATATATTCAAGGTGAGGCCACACCAATGCTTCATAAATTGGTAATAGTATGTCCCTGTTCTGCGAGCCTCTCTTGAGACATGACAATATCCTGCTGGCCTTAGAAGCAGCTGCTTGACATTGTACCCTGTAGTCCATGATCTACAAGTACACCCATGAATACTACAGTGGAAATTCTTTTCCGTTTGAAACACAGGCCTTTCTGCTGACATCATGACCACAGTGCTTTCTGCTGACATCTCTGTCCATTTTGAGAACTGTCCAGAGTAGGAGAAAATCCCCATAGCAAACATATGCTGCTATGGACAGCTCCTAAAATGGATAGAAATGTCAGCAGAGAGCACTGTGGTCATGATGTCAGCAGAGAGCACTGTGTTCCAAAAAGGAAAGAATTTCCTCTGTAGTATTCAGCAGCTAATTAGTACCAGAAGGATTAAGATTTTTTAATAGAAGTAATTTACAAATCTGTTTACCTTTCTGGCACCAGTTGATTTAAAAAAAAAAAAAAAGTTTTTCACCGGAGTACCCCTTTAAATGAGAATTTACCTGAAAACTGCCAAAGCTTCACAATAAAAGAAATACTACTGCAAAATCTATTCTAATTTGAAGCAAACTGTCCAGTATATGCACATACATATCATCCAGTATATGCAGATGTTAATATTAAGTAACCTTTTTATTTGATATAGCAAGGAATTATTTTTACAGAATATATTATTCTTATTATACACCTAAAAAGTATTGATAGTGGATGCTGAGCATCTATTCATATTGTCCGTCCCCCCCCCCCCCATTAACAATAACTAGGGGACTAGAGAAGATTTTGTTACAAATTAAAAAGTACACATGACAAGAATCACATCATTATTGAGTTAAAGGGAAACTGAAAGCTTGTTCACATGCATTAAACCCAATACACATGGTTATGGTGCGGGTGAACAGCATTACAACAATTGGTCATCCCAATTGCTGCAGCACTACTGTGTGCAATGGAGGCTAGGAGCTGGTTTGCGAAGCTCCCTTGCCTCCTCTATACGCAGCGCTATGCCCGCCCATCTGATGAATATTCTAATTTCTTCACTCTCATGTCACTCTCAGGTGCCGCTCCCATGTAGGCTTTCATGTCACTAGGACTTAAGAGTGAATAAATTAGAATACTCATCTGATGAATAGGGATAGGGCTGCAAGCCAGCTCCCTGCCTCCATTGCACACAGCAGCACTGTAGCAGTAAGGATATGGGAGGCAAAACGTTTAATCCATCGCACCAATTTCTGTAAGGGACCACTATTTTTATAGAAAACGGTCACCGTTTACCCACAGCGTGAGTGAATTTTATTCACTCACGCTATAACCCAGTGTATTGGGTTTAAAGCAGGAAAATAGCCTGCCAGTTTCCCTTTTAGCTGGCCATGTATAATGGTGTTGGTCAGATTTAGAGTTAAGTCAAACTATGGATATATCAAATATTCTAAGGGTCTATGCACACAGCCATATTAGATATCCTTATTGCAAAAATCCATTAAATGGTGCCCATTGACTGGCATGATTAAATATGATGCCTCTATGTGCCCCCAGCTTTCATGTAAAGGGTTAAAAAAGATTCCAAAGCCTGTCATATTACATGGTTATTCTCCCTTTGAAGAAATGCTTCTTGAGAAAATAGGGTGGCTACAGGTCTATTATATTAACCCATTGAGACTCTTATTGTAAATGCTTGTGGTTTTGCAACATGAACGCTTAACTCATAATGTCAAATTAAATCATTCATATTTAAAATTGTTAGCCACTTTCTATCAAATAATAACATTTACACACAGGAGTATATAGATCAGTGTTTCTCAGCGCCAGTCCTTAAGGCCTTCTCACAGGTCATGGAGGTGATTTAAGAATATACTATACAGAGAACACTTGAGGTGATACCTAATGCAATGACCATTATTATATCACCTGATAAATACCAAGGATATCCTGAAAACTTTACCTTTTGGGGGGCCTTTAGGACCTGAGTTGAGAAACACAGATTTGATATCCAGTGGTGAAAAACTTATCCCCTAAGATAGGGGATAAGTTTCAGATCGTGGGGGGTCCGACCGCTGGGGCCCCCTGTGATCTCCTGTACAGGGCCCCGACAGCCCGCGGGAAGGGGGCATGTTGAGGAGCCTCTGCCATAGAGTTGTATTGAGGGGGCGTGTCGGCTGCCGCTTCATGTGATGGACAACACGCGCTATCTGGCCAGCGAGCCGGGGCCCCGTACAGGAGATCACGGGGGACCCCAGTGGTCGGACTCCCTGCGATCTGAAACTTATCCCCTATCTTTAGGATAGGTTTTTCACCACTGGACTACCCCTTTAAAATTAAATTTACCCTAAGAACTCAAACACTAATAGAACATCACATATTTAGAAGAGAAAAATTTTAATATTTACATAGGAAGAGCATCATAGTTTTTACTGCTTAGTTGTGTTGTCTATGTCTTGTGTCTTATGTATTAGAATACAAAATGAAAATGTACTCACCCCTGCATTGCAGCTTTTAGTGATGCAGAGTAACGCCAGTCTGGGTTAGGATGTTTTGGCTGAAGAAGCAAATAAGAACAAATGTTTAGTTCCAGTCAGAAATTCTTTAATGTATGCAATCATTGTCAACATAAAGGATCAAACATTTGCACTGTGTTTGCCAATTAATTTAAAGACAATACTTAATTTACCATTCCGCTGACTTTGAATTTTCAAAAATATTCTCAATAATAAATTTACGAAGAATAAAATAAAAATGTTGGATTATAGAGCCAACAAATTTGACCATCCAGTGAATGGATTAAAATAAATATATGCATGAAATAGAAAAATCATGATTAGAGGTTTTTTCCATTGAAATTGTAAGAAAAAAACTGGAAAATAATTAAAGTTATTAACTAAACAAAACAGGACCCCATCTGTTTTGGGAGCCATCTGTAAAAATTTGAAGTGTTTTAAAGGCAAAACACTACAATGCAAAATTTAAAATAAATTAGAAAATAGATTTCTTATTTGACAAACCTGGAGTTCTTCTGCACCACTGTTGCCAACTTGTGTAATAAAATATTTCCAACAAATAACCTTTTATGTGTTCTTGAATAATTGATTTTACTACTATGTAAGAGTGCATTAGACTTCTGCTAACTAAACAGTGCTTTGCTCTTTGAAATTCTTCTTTTTTCATATTCTTGTTTTGTACTGTTAAATATCAGCAGGAACCTTTAAACGGTGCATTTACCAGAATAAAAAGAAACACATGAAGTACAAATTACATTTAACAAAGCAGGTTATAAGGTGATACAAGTAAGTAATAGTAAAAAATTGAGCATATATCCTAATCTTGGGTGAAACCCTATAACACAAATTGTTACTATACTGCATGGTAACTTCTGGATCACCGAGCAAGCACAGCTTTTAACTATGCCACTGAATGCAGCCAGGACTTTTGATGCAGGCACTAGCTCTGTCCCATACTGCCTGCACCAGAAGAGAAGAGGACTGGCTGGAAGCAGAGCATTGGGGCAGTGTATATTAACTACAATATGGGTGAACAGAGAGGCCTACAAAGTGGGCCTATATTATATAGGGCACATAGGGGCCTAACTCCTATATAAGGCACAAGGGGGCCTAAAGGGGAGGGTCTATATTATATGGGGGTACAGAGGGGACCTATACTATATGGGATGCAGTATTCTATATGGATGCAGTGTTGGGGGCCTAACTACTATATGGGGGCACTGAGGTGCCTAACTACTATAGGGAGCACAGAGGGGGCCTAATACTATATTGGGGCAGTGTGGAGGCCTTTGTTTAGAGGAGAGCCCAAAATGATTGTCCTGTTGATTTTATGGAGATGAGTGATGGCTTGGGAAGTCTTTATGATAGCCTAGGTTGAGTGAAGGACAAAGGAAAAGTTAGAAATGTCAATCAGAAAACATCACTTGTAGTCACTGGATGTTACTGTATGTGATATTCATATGTATATAGTTGGGGATATCGGTATGTATATAGTGTGTTTTATTTAATAACAATAATAACCGTATAATAGCATTATCCAGTCACTATGTGGTGTCATGGTATTTGTTATGGTATTATTTGTCTCTTGTATAGGGGTATGGTAATGTTGGTCTTTTTGGTATATTTGATTTGGTCAGTCACAGTATGTGATAGTAGGTATGGTGATATATGCTTCTTGTATTGTGATGCTATTTGGTAAATGGATCATATTTAGGCATACACTATTAAGATGCATGGGAAATAGTTATACATATGGTTTTATTAATAAAAATAATATATATATATATATATATATATATATATATATATATATATATATATAAAATGGAGTTCACAAGATTCTAGTTACTCTAGATACCTCTGCATATATGGCAAACAAGCAAAGGTTTAGACTACTATACTTAGGATTGCTTGATCCCATACTTTTGTTGCAAAGACTGGCCTAAAGGAGCACAGACCCCTTTCAAAGATGGGCGTCCTGATGTTTTCAAAGCACCCTATGCTAACAATACAATACACTTAGGGGAAGATTTATCAAAACCTGTCCAGAGGATAAGTTGCTAAGTTGCCCATAGCAACCAATCAGATCACGTATTTCATTTTTCAGGTATCTTTTCAAAAATGAAAGAAACAATCTGATTGGTTGCTATCGGCAACTCAGCAACTTTTCTTCTTGACAGGTTTTGATAAATTTTCCCCTTAATTCTTTTGATACAAGTGGAGAGGAGTGTGGTAGTTTTAACTAGCACTAGAAGGGCATCTCTCTCTTTCAGTATTTGCAATGAGGCCCCTTGCATCTATGTATAAATAGCTAACTAAATAAAAGCAATGCCTAAGCCAAGTATAAAAATAGCCAGATCATTGATGCCTATTATCCCAATTTTATACCACCAACGCAAATCATAATTTGATACATTTCATTTGTGGAGTATGCGTAGGAAACTCTCACTTTCAATGCCCTTCAATGATAAGGTCATATGGTTGTTTGTGTTCATGAGTTAAACTTGTGAAAATGTGGATGTATAACATTACTAAAAAGAGATTTCTACACAGTGTTAATTCAGGAACATTAGGGCATAAATAAAGGCCATTCAATTATTTATATTAAATTAATATAAATAAATCCACTTAGGCAGCTGGATTTAGAGCAAGCACATTCACAAAAATACCCTTCTGTATTGTGCTCCATCGGTGTTCCTAAATATAGATGCACCCAAGGCCATGTCTGTGCACTGTAACATTTCTGTCACATGTCTAGTTGAAAGAAGGGTGAAATCCAGAAACATTGCTTAAAACTGTCTGTTTGCTGTTTTCTAAAGCGAATGAAGATTCTTATTGCCTTTATGTACAGTCCAAAGCACATACTGTATATTCTCGGAAAGGCTGCTAATAGCATTATCATTTTAACTCTTCAACAGTTCATGGGTTTGCAGTCTGCAAAACAAGCATTTCTAGAAGTGAAATAAATTTCATATATAAATAGCATGTTTTTCATGGCTTTATGGTTTAGTTAAAATTTTAAGTTAAATGTATTTTTATATGCCAAACGTCATGGTATTGTTTGGGTAAGTTATGCATGGGGTATCTTTTTAAGGCAAAATAACAAAACAAATGGGACATTGCCTTTGTAATTACTTACTGAAGCTTTTGGGCTGTCTAGAGAATTTCATGTTAAGACCAAACTTTAAAACGTAAATCCACAAGCATTCTAGGTAATAAAATTACGTATTTTTTTCAAATGTTTTTATTAGAGGTTTGCAATATCATATAAGCTATTTTACTAAGGAAATGAACAGTCCAAAGAAGTGTTAAAGTAAAACACATGGAGAGAATAAAGGAGAGTGAAAAAGGGCACTAGGCCAATGAAGATAGTGAGAGTGCTTAAGGGGGGAGGGGGAGGTCACTTCTATCAAGATCCACATATAGCTTAAGTTCAACCTGTGGATAGTGCTATGCTTATTGGTAGGATTCCACAAAACAGAGGGGTGGGACCTCTGAGGTCATAGGCAGAGGGATATGGTAATGGATACACCAAACATGTGAGCTTGTCTGACTTGTATATCTCTGTGACTCTGTTATTAGTATCATCATCATTATTTTATAGCTCATGGTAAATTCTGCTAATATGTTCATATTAGTATCTTAAGTGATAGACAGATTGTGATCTGCCCATTTAGGCATTAAGGTAATGCAAATAGGGTAGCAAACTTCCATGGAAGATTGTGAGGGGTGAAGATAGTCAATATTGTTCAAGTAGAGCTGGGCCAATAATTATCCGATTGAAGGGGCCCAGCTTCTTGAATGTTCAACAATCACATCTGTAGTAGTGAATTTACGAGCCAGTCTAGCAAATTTTTGGCCAACTATGTAACACATGGATAAGCTGGGTCCAACAGAACATTGTGAGTGACTCTCACTCTGACCCAAAATAGTATATCCCAAATGGGAAACCTCCTTTACCATGGTCATATGCCATAAGAAAGCACTGTTCATTGTAATATAATCTGATTTTTGTTTTTACGAACCCACATTAACTAAGCAAGCAACTAAGAAAATGTAGAATTTAAAAATAAAACAGTAAATCTTAAACATACCATTTCAAAGATGGTAAAGAACCAAGTCAAACATTCCAAAACGCCTCATAAGGATATAAGTTTTATTTGCCTAAGTGTCTTACATGACTATCCAATAATAGAAAATGTTCTAATCCTTCAGGATTTCTTTTGTATTCTTCAGATTTTTCATTGATATGAAATGCCCTCCTAATATATGTAAAGTTGCTAACAAATATATCACAAGATGCACACATTAGTTCTGCTGTACAAGTAGCATTATTCCGTGAGGCTCTGCTTAGTAGCAAACTGTTTGAGTAATAAAACATGACATTTGGAGCCAGAGACATTGTCATCTGTTAACTAATTCTCCACATCAGAATGAAGATAAAAATAAAAACGACAGATTGGAAAACAGACACCGGCAACTGTCAGCAGAACACATGCATCTTAATTTGGCATACTGAACCTAGCTGAGGCCCAAGTGAAAACACAAAAATCCTATTATCTAGCACCATTTTTTTTTCCAGGAAACATTAAAACAAGAAAATGTTGCTAGAGAGTAAAATTATTTTTATTACATACCATTCAAAACCTCCAGTAAATTCACCAGTCATATGACTGTTAGACTTTTTGCATTCAGTTTTTTTTTTTTTTTTTTACAAAAAACAATTGACAATTAATGTTATGCTGACTCTTGAGGCATGGTTTTGCTGGCATTTATTTTGATACAGTATTACATTGCAGCCTTGAGTCCACTCGAGTGTAACCTATTTCTGTGTCTGGCTGGTACATAGCTAGGGGACCTAAGTGACTTATTTACCTCTATGACCATATTACATTAACCATAAACCCTGACCTGTATTAACTCTGTTAACCCATTAAAGGCAATTCATTTTCTGGTCTCAGTATTAGAGATAGCAGCAAGGGTGGGGAGGAGTTTACATACCAGCTCGGATTGTGCACAGGGTGGGGGGCTTGGTGAGCAGCTTACACAGCCTGGAGAGAGCAAGGGAAGTAAATACAAGAAGTTTGTAAGGGAGAATCACATGGGCTGCGTACAAAAGGTAATTTACAGCAAATAAGGGCTGTAGACGAGAAACTAGACAAATTTTATTAAAACATATGGTGTTTTTGAACCATAATAAGTATAAATCAAGTATAAAAAAAGGGTTTCAGGTCTAACTAACCAGACACTTTATCCCCTTAAGGACCGAGCCCATTTTAACCTTAACTCCTTGGGGACGGAGGGCGTACCTATATGCCCTCAGCCCACTTCCTTTCTATAACGCGGGGCCACTCATTATAGAACAATGGCCAGGACCTGTGGCTAATAGCGTGCGGCACTGATCGTGGCGCTGCTCGCCATTAACCCTTTAGACGCGGTGTTCAAAGTTGAACGCCACGTCTAAAGTGAAAGTAAAGCATTGCCGGTTAGCTCAGGGAGCTGTTCGGGATCACTGTTCGCGGCATCCCGAACAGCTTACAGGACAGCCGCAGGGTCCCTACCTTCCTCTATGCTGTCTGATCGCCGAATGACTGCTCAGTGCCTGAGTTCCAGGCACGAGCAGTTAGGCGGCAGAATCATTGATCAGTGGTTTCCTATGAGAAACCAATGATCAATGTAAAAGATCAGTGTGTGCAGTGTTATAGCCCCCTACGGGAGCTATAACATTGCAAAAAAAAAAAGTGAAAAAAAAGTGAATAAAGATCATTTAACCCCTTCCCTAATAAAAGTTTGAATCACCCCCCTTTTCCCAATAATAAAAAACAACTGTGTGAATAAAAATAAACATATGTGGTAACGCTGTGTGCAGAAATGTCCGAATTATAAAAATATATCATTAATTAAACCGCACAGTCAATGGCGTACGCGCAAAAAAATTCCAGAGTCCAAAATATCGTATTTTTGGTCACTTTTTATATAGTGAAAAAATGAATAAAAAGTGATCAAAAAGTCCGATCAATACATAAATGGTACCCTAAAACCTGCAGATCATGATGCAAAAAATTTGCCCTCATACCACCCCATATGCGGAAAAATAAAAAAGTTATAGAGGTCAGAACATGACAATTTTAACAATCTAAATTTTCCTGCATGTAGTTATGATTTTTTCCAGAAGTACGACAAAATGAAACCTATATAAGGAGGGTTTCATTTTAATCATATGGACCTACAGAATAAAGATAAGGTGTCATTTTTACCGAAAACTCCAAAAGTTACAAAATGGCATTTTTTTCTTCAATTTTGTCGAACAATCATTTTTTTTCCATTTCGCCGTAGATTTTTGGGTAAAATGACTGATGTCATTACAAAGTAGAATTGGTGGCGCAAAAAATAAGCCCTCATAGCTGCAAAATTGAAAGGGTTCTGATCTTTAAAAGGTAAGGAGAAAAAAAAGAAAGTGCAAAAACTGGAAAAGCCTCCGTCCCCAAGGGGTTAAGGACCAGGCCAATTTTACTATTGCATTTTTGTTTTTCCTCCTCTCCTTCTAAAATCCATAACTCTTTTATATTTCCATCTACAGACCCATATAAGGGCTTGCTTTTTGCGTGACCAATTGTACTTTGCAATGAAACCTCTCATTTTACCATAAAATGTATGGCAAACTTGAAAAAATATTTTTTTAGGAAGGAAATTTAAATGAAAAACAAAAATTTGCACATTTTGGAGGGTTTCGTTTTCACACTGTACACTTTACGGTAAAAATTACATTTGTTCTTTATTCTGTGGGTTAAAACAATTAACATGATATCCATGGCTAGATACTTTTATATTTTTGTATCGCTTAAAAAAAATCTAAAACTTTTTGTACAAAATCAGTAATCTAAAATTGCCCTATTTTGACCACCTATAAATTTTTCATTTTTCCGTATATAGGGAGGTATGAGGGCTCATTTTTTGTGCTGTCATCTGTACTTTTTATCGATACCACATTTGCATATAAAAAACTTTTAGAAATTTTTTTTATTAATTTTTATTATTTTATAAAATGTGACAAAAAAGCAGCATTTTGGACTTTTTTAGATTTTTTATGTTTACGCCGTTCACCGTACGGGATCATTAACATTATATTTTGATAGTTCAGACATTTACGCACTCGATGATACCAAATATGTTTATTTAAAAAAAATACGCTTTTTGGGGGTAAAATGGGAAAAACTGACAATTTTTATTTTTATTGGGGGAGGGGATTTTTCTTTTTTTACTTTTTATTTTTACATTTTCAACTTTTGTTTTTACACTTTTTTATTCTCCATAGGGGACTATCTATAGCAATCATTTGATTGCTAATAATGTTCAGTGCTATGCATAGAGCATAGCACTAATCAGTATTATCGGTCATCTTCTGCTCTGGTCTGCTCGATCTGACCAGAGCAGGAGACACCGGGAAACAGACGGAGGCAGGTGAGGGGACCTCCATCCGCCACTACAGATGATCGGATCACCGCGGCAGCGCTGCGGGCGATTCGATCACCTATTTAACATTGCGCATTGCCACAGATGCCGTGATCTGTTTTGATCACGGCATCTGAGGGGTTAATGGCAGACATCCGCGCTATCGCAGATGTCAGCCATTACCGGCGGGTCCCCGGCTGCAGATAGCAGCCAGAACCTGACGTGTATGACGCAAGCACCGCTCCGATGCTCGCGGGCATACACATGACGTAAATGTACGTCCTGGTGCCACCAAACCAGGACGTACTTTTACATCCGTGGTCGTTAAGGGGTTAAGCGATTTTGCACTCATGGTGGTTTAACAGCCCTTGGACTACCAAACTATTTCTTTTTTTCCATACAAATCGGGTTGTTGTTGATACCATTTAATAGATAAAAAAAAATATAGGGGTAACACGTTCAAAAACAAGATTTCCTATTTTGCACTTTTGTGAATGTGAATTATCATCCTGAAAGGCAGCAAACAGATATTTGCATTTGGAAGTATATTCATGAATACAGTGAAACCTCATTGAGAAGACTGTTCAAAATTGCACATAGGCAAAATATGTGGACTACAAATTTGTAGAAATGGGAGTGGTCTTCTCAAAGAGGTGAAAAGTAGTCATTGTCATACGTTATTAATAAATTATTCTGCATTTTCAGTGAGATTTAGGGGTTGACACCCAAGTAATCAGAGACTAGGGACTCCTTACAATAAATTCTTTATTCACAAACCCTTTTTGTAAAATCTATTTTTGCCATGTTTGCTTCTAAACCACCCACTAGAGTTGAACTCTGGGTTCATTTGGTAAGTACAATAATGACTCAATATTATAATATTATATTATCAGTAGGATCATATGCACTCCACTCTCATTTTCAGACTGTGAACTGTGATGATAAAAGATCATAAATAACAAGATGACCTTAACATTATTTAGGGACATTAAACTAATGAAACATTTAATTGAATTAGGGAGAGGTCTGGTAGAACAATCTTTATAAGATCTGTATGGTCAGTGAAAGATTGGAAATTGTGAAATGTTATTTCTTACATTTTGTGATAGGGGTTTCTAACATGTGTGGCAATGTATTTATCTTTTTATTTGAAATGTTATTGTTTGTATAATTATTTCAAAGAAACATAATGGAATTAAAGAATTTAGGCAATTTTTTTCTTTCATGTGCTTTTTACTAGGATGATATTTTTTTTAGGTGTGTGATTCTATAGTAATACTACTAAAAATGTCATAATCCATTATAAGAACCTTTAATATATGTTTTTATTTCTTTTTTTCACATCAATTCAAAAGTATAACATGCAAATTTATTAGACATGTATTTCAAGTATTTATATCATTCTGCCCATGGATGACACATACAGTAGGCATTTATGTTTCCATGCAGGGTCAGCTATGTTGATCATAGACCTAATAGCCACAGTACAGGTAACCGAGTGTGAGGCACCCCCTATGTGCTTAGCAGAGCCAACTTCAAGTAAAGATAGAATTTGGCTGCTAGCGATCCAGTTTGTGTCTGTGGGGCATAGTGGCAGAGTAAAGGAAAGAAATACTTCCTGTTATGACTTTTCTTGGAGCCATATGCATCTGGCGATCTTTGCAAACAAAACAAACAAAAAAAATCTTACAATGTCATCTCTGGGGCAGTAACAAAGTCAAAACCTTGTAAAAAAATGTCTGTGTTGGCTCAGCGATGCCAAATAAAATAGCGAATGCCCTTTGAGTCATTCTGTCTGTAGTCATTGTATCACTGGAATATTAATTTGTCCCTTGTAGCAATGGCTTTATTTTATTACGTAGAACCAGAATTTCAATATGTACACAGTAAGTGCCTGGCTCTGTTTTATTGCTATGATGTACGAGTATGTGCATTATTGTTCAGTGTTGGCAATTTTAGACTCGTATTTACTTTGAATAACAATTCATTTATTAGAACATTGGTTTTGTTCTCTATTATCAATAAAACAGAATATTTTAAAATCAACAAGACCTGGTACTTGGTATAACAAGCAACAAGCAATATAATCAATCAGTAAGCTCTGTTCAAGTAACTTAGGCCTCTTTATAATAAAGCATACAAGGATAACCAATGCTACCATTTCCACAACCAATTTTTTTTTCTATTTTGTGACAACTGCATATAAGAATCTTTTGGCAACTATAATAAAAAGCATTAAAAGCCTTCTTAATTTTACTATTATAGGATCATTAACTTTACTTATGGTCCACACAACTCAGATTCCCATTTTGTACTTACCGTATATACTCGAGTATAAGCCGACCCGAGTATAAGCCGAGACCCCTAATTTCAACCCAAAATCCCAGGAAAAGTTATTGACTCGAGTATAAGCCTAGGGTGGGAAATACCTCATCCCCCCCTGTCATCATCCAGACCCGTCATTAACATCCTCATCATCATCCCCTTGTCATCATCCCACACATCCCCCCTTCATCATCCCCTTATCATCCCACACATCCCCCCTTCATCATCCCCTTATCATCCCACACATCCCCCCTTCATCATCCCCTTGTCATCCCACACATCCCCCCTTCATCATCCCCTTGTCATCATCCCACACATCCCCCCTTCATCATCCCCTTATCATCCCGCACATCCCCCTTCATCATCCCCTTATCATCCCGCACATCCCCCCTTCATCATCCCCTTATCATCCCACACATCCCCCCTTCATCATCCCCTTTAATCATCCCACACCCCCCCCTTCATCATCCCCACACCCCCCCTTCATCATCCTCTTCTCATCATTCGCCCTCAGTGGTCTTCAACCTGCGGACCTCCAGAGGTTTCAAAACTACAACTCCCAGCAAGCCCGGGCAGCCATCGGCTGTCCGGGCTTGCTGGGAGTTGTAGTTTTGAAACCTCCGGAGGTCCGCAGGTTGAAGACCACTGCGGCCTTCAACATCATCCAGCCCCCTCTCACCCCCCTTTAGTTCTGAGTACTCACCTCCGCTCGGCGCTGGTCCGGTCCTGCAGGGCTGTCCGGAGAGGAGGTGGTCCGGTGAGGAGGTGGTCCGGGCTGCTATCTTCACCGGGGGCGCCTCTTCTCCGCGCTTCCGGCCCGGAATAGAGGCGTTGCCTTGACAATGACGCAGAAGTACGTTGGCAATGAACGCACCTCTGCGTCGTTGTCACGGCAACGTGACTATTCTGAGGCCGGGCCCGAAGCGCTTAGAAGAGGCCTCCCCGGTGAAGATAGCAGCCCGGAACCAGTATCCCACCGGACCACCTCCTCTCCGGACAGCCCTGCAGGACCGGACCAGCTACGAGCAAGGGGGGAGTACTCAGAACTAAAGGGGGTGAGAGGGGGCTGGATGATGTTGAAGGCCGCAGTGGTCTTCAACCTGCGGACCTCCGGAGGTTTCAAAACTACAACTCCCAGCAAGCCCGGACAGCCGATGGCTGCCCGGGCTTGCTGGGAGTTGTAGTTTTGAAACCTCTGGAGGTCCGCAGGTTGAAGACCACTGCGGGTGGGGGAGTTCACTCGAGTATAAGCCGAGGGGGGTGTTTTCAGCACGAAAAATCGTGCTGAAAAACTCGGCTTATACTCGAGTATATACGGTATGTTTACATAAACAACCAATTATTCTATGTGTCATCACTGGCACGGTCTACATCTGATGCAAAGTGTGGGTTATGCACGCTACATTTATTTAATTTTTTTTATTCCACAGCTGTGGCCAAGTGAATGCATGAATCTTATTGAACGTATTCCACTTATTTCTTTAGCACAACTATGGTAATCCTTTCTCTTAACTATAATGGGGGAGATTTATCAAAACCTGTCAAGAGAAAAAGTAGCCGAGTTGCCCATAGCAACCAATCAGA
Organism: Hyla sarda; assembly: GCF_029499605.1. Taxonomy (NCBI): domain Eukaryota; kingdom Metazoa; phylum Chordata; class Amphibia; order Anura; family Hylidae; genus Hyla; species Hyla sarda. The sequence goes on along the minus strand of NC_079192.1, from coordinate 371,672,968 downwards.
TTGCTTCTTTCATTTTTTTTTAGAGGCCCTTTCAAAAATGAAAGGAGCAAGCTGATTGGTGGATATGGGCAACTCAACAACTTTACCTCTGGACAGGTTTTAATAAATCTCCCCCCAATATGTTTAATGCCTAATTTTTATTTCAGTAAGTCAAGGCTTGTCTCTAAAGGTGTTTATCTTTGCTCTTCACTTTATGGGCCCACACCGTTAAAGGGGATGTATCACTATTACAACTCTAAATGTTCTAAATATGTGGCCTATGTGTGGGAGATATATGGCTACAAGCAACTTTCTCCAGTAGCAATTTTCCTTAATATTGAAGATAAACCTATGCCAAACAACTGGAGATAAGTCCAAATCAGATTATTATTATTATTATTATTTTTTTTTTTGGGGGGGGGATTTGCTTTGTGTTACTCAATACAGGAGCAGTGATACCTCTAAAAGGCAGAAGTCCCTGCTCCTGTACTTACTAAGAGATATGCACTGTATGAGAATTTGTTGTGTTGCTGTAGGAAGGTGGTGGTGATGTATATATCACCGCTTACTCACATCCACTGGGTTTGACACCCTGCACCTAGTCAAGTGACTGTTTACTAAACTGTTTACTTAAAAAAATGCAATAGCAAAGACCCCTGTCTTTTACAGGAGTTCCTAACCATCAAATAGTTTATATGGCACCTTATGCCAATATCTCATGTACAGTATATCTCCCTACTTAGTGTCGGGTTGGTCAGTAAGCGACTTACACTCTACATTTGCTAGACCTGGCCCAGTGAATGTGCACTGAGCAGTGAGTACAAACAGGTGCAGGGACTCCTGTACACTGGCCCAGAAGAATGCATTTATTCTTTAAACATTGCTGCTTAAACTTACTATTGCATTTGCCTAGACGGATGCTCTGCACCTTGCCCAGTGAGTGGACCGACAAATCCAAATCAGATGTTGAATTAGAATCAAAATGAAGGCCAGTTAGCAGCAAATTTTTGGGCTTGGTTTTTTTTCATGACTGGTGGATATTCATGTTATTCAAAATTTCCAGTGTTGGGGAAATCTATAGGTAATTGAATCTTTCCCCAGTAAAAATATGCCCTAGTTGATCACCACCCACCCAAATCCACAAGGAACAACTTATCATCTTTCAAGGCTTCATTTCAAGCAGGGATTGTTATAGTGAGAAAATTTCTTACAGAAAGAAACTGTCTTTATCAAGTAACAAAGCTTCTTATTACCAATGCCTATGTCTAGTATTGCAGCTCAATCTAATTAAAGTAATGAAGCCTGAGCTACAATACTAGACACACCCCATGCACAAGAGTGTTATTTTCTTCTCGAAAGAAGACAGACCCTGTATTTTAGTCTGATCCAATCACATTAAATAATGTAATAAGCTTCAGTAATTGATTCTTGACAGTTTCTGACTGGCTGATGGGGATCAATACGCCACACAACCATAAATATCTTTTTAATCCCTTTTTGAACCAACTACTGTAGTGTAACTTTATAATATCATACTGATAGGCCTTTCACTGTGACAGCCTCTCTCTAAGTTTAAAACTTAAAAAATGCAATATTAATAATAATAAATCAGAGAACATCAATGTCCCATGGTGTGGAAAGAATAAAGTGAATATTGCATGTAAAAATTATCTGCAGTACTGAGGCATAGGAGGGAACCAGGTTAAAGTGATAAACCGGCTGTTACATTAAAGTAAGTGGATGAAAAATCCCTGAGCTGAAAACCCATCAAACATACAAAATAAACAATTGATTCTCTTCATATGATTTATACAGAATCTGATAATGATTTGATGCACAGACGACTGAGTAAAAACAAAGCCATTAAGTGCTATGCTCTAGAACGGGAAGCACAGATGTAAGTTCGTTACTTGTCTGCTGTTAAGACCTCAAAGATGGTTGGCAAACACTAAGAATAACACATCTCCCTGCCCATGTTCCATAAATTATTTAAATATTTTCTATATTTCTAGTCATATAATATTCTACAGTAAACAATTCAAATGACAATTAAAGGGAATGCTGTATTTGCTGCTAAAAAGCATCAGGAACCATTGGTTAGCTGTTAGGGTAAAAATCAAACTACTTTTCATGGAGCTGATGGTGGTTGCCAGAAATCATCTTTTTATTTCTCAGCCAAGGCTCAAGTGGCAAAGCCTGGCAGACCTCCTTGCTCGCCCTTACTTCCAGCCCCTCCTTGAGTGATGTACAGGGCTCTGTATTTTCAATCAAGGAGGGGATGGGTAGTAAGGGTTAGCAGGGAGGAGTGATAGGCTGTGGCACTTGAGCAGTTCAACTCAGCCTTCTTGACACTTGGCTGGGAAATGAAATATTTGACAATGACCATCAGCTCCAGGAAAGGTACAGATGGATTTTATACTCTAACAGATTTCCAATGGTAAAGGAAAAAAGGTGCAAGTGCAGCTCACAATTAATATGTAAACCCTACCTGAGGTCAACAGGGCATGCAACTATACCACAGCTGCAAAAGATAACGAAATATGTATAGAAAAATATTGCCCGGACCTTCCAAGGTAGTGTGATTGATTAAATAGACAATAGATAACTGGGTCGTACTCCAATAATAATTCAATGGTTATTTATTTAAAATGTATAGTGCATTACTCCTCACAGGGCCCTTGTGAGGAAAAACACATATAATGAATGTACAAGATTAAACGATCTTAAAATGTAAAAATATTAAAAAGTATCACTGGCATATGAGATAGCTCTATATAGACAAATTCATATAATGTCTTTACGATATTGTAAAGGTGTAGTATAAATGTCCTTTTGTCTGGCAATTATATATCAAAGTGGATACTTTGTTACCGGTCCTGGATGATGTAGCTCTGTCAGCTCCCGCTGAGGCAATGTAGTTGTTCCTGTGCCTAGATATCACAGTCAGCGGTCTTGGATGGTGCTGTGGCTTTAACTCTCAAGATTCAGGTGTGGTGATGGTTGTCCCAGGCTGGTGGCACTGGCAGGCGCCAATGGTGGAATCGCCGGGAGACCGTGCGCTGGCAAGCGCCGATGGTAGATTTGTCAGGAGACCAAGCGCTGGCAGGCGCTGATGATATCGATCTCCTCACCGCTGGACTTGGAAGAAGCCAGAGACTGCATGCTGGGTAGATGGAACTTGCCTCGTGTAGATGGCGTGTGACGTCAGCTTGAGCCGGAGCTGGCCAGGTAAAATCAGGACCGGACACTAGTCTAGATCGACTAATGCGTAGGAGATCCACAATGTGGTAAACTTTCTCTGTGAGCAATAGCTTGAGTTCATGAAGTGCATAAATGCCAGTGAACAAGATTAATGTACAGGACTAGACGCGTTTCAGGGTTCTCAGATACAACCCTTTCCTCAGTAGCCTGACTACTGAGGAAAGGGTCGTATCTGAGAACCCTGAAACGCGTCTAGTCCAGTACATTAATCTTGTTCACTGGCATTTATGCACTTCATGAACTCAAGCTATTGCTCACAGAGCAAGTTTACCACATTGTGGATCTCCTACGCATTAGTCGATCTAGACTAGTGTCCGGTCCTGATTTTACCTGGCCAGCTCCGGCTCAAGCTGACGTCACACGCCATCTACACGAGGCAAGTTCCATCTACCCAGCGTGTAGTCTCCGGCTTCTTCCAAGTCCAGCGGTGAGGAGATCGATATCATCAGCGCCTGCCAGCGCTTGGTCTCCTGACAAATCTACCATCGGCGCTTGCCAGCGCACGGTCTCCCGGCGATTCCACCATTGGCGCCTGCCAGTGCCACCAGCCTGGGACAACCATCACCACACCTGGATCTTGAGAGTTAAAGCCACAGCACCATCCAAGACCGCTGACTGTGATATCTAGGCACAGGAACAACTACATTGCCTCAGCGGGAGCTGACAGAGCTACATCATCCAGGACCTGTAACAAAGTATCCACTTTGATATATAATTGCCACACAAAAGGACATTTATACTACACCTTTACAATATCGTAAAGACATTATATGAATTTGTCTATATAGAGCTATCTCATATGCCAGTGATACTTTTTAATATTTTTACATTTTAAGATCGTTTGATCTTGTACATTCATTATATGTGTTTTTCCTCACAAGGGCCCTGTGAGGAGTAATGCACTATACATTTTAAATAAATAACCATTGAATTATTATTGGAGTACGAACCAGTTATCTATTGTCTATTTAATCAATCACACTACCTTGGAAGGTCCGGGCAATATTTTTCTATACAGATTTCCAATGGTGTCTGCATATCTTGTGCTTGTTTACAAAATCTTATTGGATAGTGGGAAAAGTGTGGTTGGGAATATAAAGGTAAACAAAAAACAGATCAGTACTTGTAATTGCACATTGATAAGTTATAAAGTAGAATTCCAATGACAACAGGTGATGGTAGACTATATTTCGTGTTGCATACCTGTACTGTAGTGAGTTACTTTATTGCTGTAGGAACTGTAACCTGATTTTTGTACTAGATCTTGTATTTTCAATAAACCTCTGCAGGTGTAATGTAGGCATTAGATTAAGAAGGTATTCTCCATGGGCCATTTTATGCAATCTTTGTAGCATCAGTTTGGAGCTCACGGGCGAACATTTTGCGGAATGTCTGCACAGAATATTCCCCACAGACATTCCCCATATTCCCCACAGACATTGAATTCAATAGGATTCTGCGGCACTTTTTACATCGGATTCTGGCATCCGCAGAAAGAATAGTCAAGCCTATTCTTTCTTTGGAGTCTGCAAGGAAATGCGTTGCTGTCTATGAGCGGTACTAACACCTGTTGGTTAGTCAAATGTGTGGAATGTCTGCACTTATTTTCTGTACAGACATTCCACACATTTTACGACCATTGAACATAGCCTTGGATAGACCTTCAGGTCCTTTCCATCATCTCTATAACTAAGACTCTTCTGCCCAAAAGTTCAGTCTACCATTTAAGAATAATGGAGGCCAATGTATGTTTTAGAACCTTCAATGCAGTATTTTTTGTTCCATTCCTCACATATCTGCCTTAAAGGGGTACTCCACCCCTAGACCCTAGAAATCTCATCCCCCGACCAAAGGATAGGGCATAAAATGTCTAATCGTGAGGGGTCTGGCCGCTGGGACCCTGCATGATCTCCGGCACAGCATAACAGGAAATCCACATGCATGGAGTGAGCTCCATGCATGCGGATTACGAGCAATCACAGTCATCACGCTCCTTCCCATAGATATGAATGGAGGGGGGGGGGGGGGCATGATAACCACAGCTGCCTGAAGCCTAGCACACATAAATGTTCAGAATGCAGGGGGTGCTGGACCGGAGATTGCAGGGGGTGCCAGCAGCCAGACTCTCTATGATCATACATCTTATCCCCTATTCTTTGGATAAGATGTCTACGGGGGAGTACCCCTTTATTCCCTGTCATCTACAGACAATTAATTTGAATTCAGAGCTTTGTTGTGGCTCTGGCATGCAATGCCAACCGTGGGACTGGCATGTGTCTTTGTAAATTAAGTCCAATTAATTCAATTTACCATTTATGGCCTCCAATAAAGTTGTGGATACATTGCATAAAATGTAGCTTTTAATGAGCTTTAAGTGTCATTGCAAAAAATGATGACTACTTGTAAATGTAAATGAAAGTGTGAAAAGCTCAAAACTGCCTACTGACATATCCGTGTCAGAAGCCTGGTGGAACCCATTCAAAATACTTGGGTAATTTTCCTGGAGTATCCCACTATTGGCCTGGACTGAAACCCTTAGCAGACCACTATTTTCAGTCAGGACCAAAAGTCAGATATGGTTGGTAAATTACCCAAACAGAGTCACTAGGTGGCTCTGTTTGGATACTTGGTTTGGACAGGGTCTGGCATGCTTTTGGCATGGATATTTTGGCAGGCTGTTTTAAGCTTCTCCTACTAGATCCTTGCTAAGGACGCACAAAAAGTGGTAGGAATGCACTTTAATACAGTAGTATTATTATTACAATAGTATTAGTTATTAGTTTACACAATACTGAAAACCTGATTTTACTTTATAATAATGGGACAATAATTCTAGAATGAGGCTGTAATGTAACAGTATATGGAAAAAAGTGGTGGGGTGCATTGTACACACACACACACACACACACAGATGTTTACAATACTTTTTGGCCTATGCACTGTTTATAATGAGCATCAGCATTATAAATATAATTTATTGGATTCTTAAAGGGGTACTACCGTGCTGACAACTTATCCCCTATCTAAAGGATATGGGATAAGTTGCCTGATCGCGCGGGGTCCCGCCGCTGGGGACCCCCTCGATCTCGCACCCAGCACCTGCTCTCATCAGGCCCCGGAGCAAACATCCGCTCCGGATCTGATGACGGGGCCGGTGATCGTGATGTCACGCTCCGCCCCCTCAATGCAAGTCTATGGCAGGGACGAGACAGCTGTCTCGCCTGCTACCATAGACTTACATTGAGGAGGCGAAGCGTGATGTCACATGGGGCGGAGCCGTGATCAGAATAAATCCCTGGATCAACGTTCTGTCCCTATAGATCTAGAATCCATAACCTGTAATGCTATTACTCTCCAAAAATGCATTCAGATTCCTTTTGAACTCTTTTACAGAGTTCACCATGACCACCTCCTCTGGCAGAGAGTTCCATAGTCTTACTGCTCTTACAGTAAAGAAACCCCTTCTTTCCTCTAAACGTAGAAGATGCCCCCTTGTTATGGATACAGTCCTGGGTATATATAGATCATGGGAGAGATCTTTGTACTGTCCCCTTATATATTTATACATAGTTATTTGGTCGCCCGAAAGTCTTCTTTTTTCTAATCTAAATAACCCTAATTCTTATAATCTTTCTGGGTACTGTAGTCCTCCCATTCCCCGTATTATCCTGGTTGCCCGTCTTTGAACCCTCTCCAGCTCCACTATATCTTTCTTGTACACTGGTGCCCAGTACTGTACACAGTATTCTATGTGTGGTCTGACTAGTGATTTGTACAGCTGTAGAATTATTTCCTTGTCGTGTGCATCTATGCCCCTATTGATGCACCACATGATTTTATTTGCCTTGGCTGCAGCTGCCCGACACTGGTCACTACAGCTAAATTTACTGTTAACTAAGACTCCCAAGTCCTTTTCCACGTCAGTTGTCCCAAGTGTGCTCCCATTTAATACATAATCCCAGCTCAGATTTTTTTTCCCCATGTGCATAATCTTACATTTATCAGTGTTGAACCTCATCTGCCACTTCCCAGCCCAAACCTCCAAGCTATTCAGAATCATTTGTAACAGTGCACTGTCCTCTATTGTGTTTACCACTTTACAGAGTTTAGTATCATCTGCAAAGATTGCAACTTTACTATTCAACCCCTCTACAAGGTCATTAATAAATATATTAAACAGGACAGGACCCAAAACTGAATATTATTCTGATTGGGTGACTAAACCCCACTAGTAAAAGTCACCCAATCAGAATAAGTACCATTAATAACCACCCTCTGTTTCCTATCACTGAGCCAGTTACTTACCCACTTACACACATTCTCCCCCAGCCCAATCCTTCCCATTTTATGCACCAGTCTTTTATGTGGAACCGTATCAAATGCTTTGGAAAAATCCAGATATACGACATCCAGCGATTTCCCCTGATCCAGTCTGGAGCTCACTCCTCATAAAAGCTGATCAGGTTAGTTTGACAGGACCGATCCCTCATAAAGCCATGCTGATATGGAGTCATGCATTTATTTTTATCAAGATATTCCAAAATAGCATCTATTAGAAAACCCTCAAACAATTTACATAAAACAGAGGTTAAATTAACAGGCCTATAATTCCCGGGGTCACCTTTTGCCCCCTTTTTAAATATTGGTACCACATTTGCCATGCGCCAGTCCTGGGGAACAGTCCCTGTTACTATGGAGTCCATGAATATTAAAAACAGGGGTCTGTCTATTACATTACATAATTCTTTTAGAACACGGGGGTGAATGCCATTTGGACCTGGTGATTTGTCTATTTTGTTTTTTTGTAGGCGGCACTGTACTTCTTCCTGTGTTAGACAGGTGATCTGTACTGGGGAGTTTACCTTATCTCGCCGTATTTCACCTGGCATTTAATTTTCCTCGGTGAATACAGTGGAGAAGAATTTGTTTAATATATTTGCTTTTTCCTGATCCCCGTTTATAATTTCTTCCTCATAATTTTTTAAGGAAGGGGGGAATTGTAAAATGATGTGGCACAGGGGGTAATACAGGGGGAGATGAATGGCACAGGGTTTTTTTTTTACTCCTTAACGACGCAGGAAGTGTATTTACGTCCTGCGCCGGCTCCCGTGATATATCGCAGGGTCACACGGTGACCCTGCTTAATATCGGGTCGGTCCCAGCGGCCATCAACAGCTGGGACCCGCGGCTAATACCGGACATCACCGATCGCGGTGATGCCCCGTTTTAACCCTTCAGACGTGGCGATAAAAGTTGACCGCCGTGTCTGAAGTGAAGCCGAATGCATCCCGGCAGCTCAGTCAGGCTGTTCTGGACTGCTGCAGTGAAATCGCAGCATCCTGAACAGCTTGCAGGACACCATTAAAAATGTATAAAAAGTGATCAAAAAGGCCAATCAAAACAAACATGATACCACTAAAAACTTCATTTCACAGTGCAAAAAATTAGCCCTAATTCTTCCCCATATGCGGGAAAATAAAAAAGTTATAGGGGTCAGAAGAAGAAATTTTTAAAGGTATAAATTTTCCTGCATGTAATTATAATTTTTTTCCAGAAGTATGACAAAATAAAACCTATATAAGTAGAGTATCATTTTAACCGTATGGACCTACAGAATAGTGATATGGTGTCATTTTTACCAAAAAATGCACTGTGTAGAAACGGAAGCCCCCAAAATTTACAACATTTCGTTTTTTCTTCAATTTTGTCACACCATTATTTTTTTTCCATTTCGCCGTGAATTTTTGGATAAAATTACTAACGTCACTAATATCACTGCAAATGATAGATAAAAAAATAAGCCATAATATGGATTTTTAGGTGGAAAATTGAAAGGGTTATGATTTTTAAAAGGTAAGGAGGAAAAAATGAAAATGCAAAAACTGAAAAACAGAGGGTAATAAAGGGGGAATTAAATGGCAAGGGGGGATCAAGGTGATGATGTGGCACAGAGGGATAATAAAGGGGGAGATGATTTGGTACAGGGGGAATTAAGTGGCAAGGGAGGATCAGATGGGGTGCGCATGATGTGGCTGGCGGATGCACAGAAGCAGGAAACTGCTGTTTTAACAGCTGTCTTCTTCTGTGCTGGGGCTGCTGCAGAGGGGTGCAGTGGGGGCCAAGGCCCCCTGGGAGCCTGGACTCCTTACTGGGCTATTGGCTGTACCAACCTAAACGTGGCCCTATATACAAGGTAGTGCCTGGTAGGGCCGGCACATAACCTGGTTGTCTGCTATTGGGAGTGTGTCCATGTCCCCTATTAGGAGTGCCTTCTATTTGGAGGGCGCAAATACATTAAGTCTTATGCGACTATTCCGGGGAATAAAAAACTGTCTGCTATTGGGAGGTGTCCCCTATTGAAAGGTGTCCACTAAGGGTGATTTAACTGTCTATGTAGTGTTTTACTTTATATTCTGTGTAAGTGTAGTGTGGTGTTGTGGTATTACGGTACATACACAGGGTTGGGGCTTGGAGCGGGAAACTTACTGTAAACCCGCCCGTGTGCTCTAGCTGTTGCCGAAGGGCATGCTGGGAGTTGAAGTTATTTAACAGCTGGAGGCACATAACTACAACTCCCAGCACGCAAGGACAGCCAAAGGGCACGCTGGGAGTTGTAGTTACATGTCTCCAGCTGTTGCATAACTACAGCTCCCAGCATGTCCTTCGCTGTCAGGGCATGCTGGGATTTGTAGTTATGCAACAGCTAGAGGCACACTTTTTGATAGAAAAAAAAACCTGCCACTAGCTGTTGCATAACTACAACTCCCAACAACTGTCTCGGACAGCACCATTCACCCTTATTTACAGAATTGTCTGGCAAATCATAGCGATTGTGACGGGGGGGGGGGGTCTCAGGACTCCTCTGAGCAATATGCTGGGATGGCTGCTGTTAGATAACAGCAGCCACCCCAACCCAATCACCACGTCCAGAGAAAAGGTGATCCCATAACACTGGGCCGTAAATGTACAGCGTTGTGCACTACATTAGTCTTAGCAGTGCCATACACTCACGGCGCATGAACTTAAGAGGTTATGCAACATTTATGTGGAGCTCCTTATCTCTGTATAATCATCAGGTTCTGACATCAAAATGTGATATTTATACACATATTGTTGTACTAAAATGTTTAATAATTTCTTCTTCTTCTTATTATTATTATTATTATTATTATTAATAATAATAATAAACAAAAATCCCATAAACATATTTGTAGCAGAAATGAATATAATGACACTAACAGAGAATAATATACAGAAGAAGCATGAAAGGATAAGTCTCACCTCAACAGGAGTAGTTGTTTCACTTTTTAAGATGATTAAGTTTTGAAAACTTTGTCCACTTAGTCTTTTCAGATTTCTGTCTGCGATCAGAGCCTGTGGACCTGTCCCTACTGGAATCCCAGTGTTATAAAACATAAAAGTGTCACTTCCAGATCCTGCAGTCATACAGGCCTTGTAGCAGTAAGTCTTAGTAAGTGATCCATTTCCTCTCACTTCAATAAAATGAGGTTGCACTTGTAATCCGGCTGGCAGCCTAGTTTCAATGTTATTGTTTGCTTGTTTGTACATCTCTGTAGGGTTCTGATTGGGAACACCACAGCAACATGCACAACAGGGATCAGCGCTGCCATTACACTTGCAGCATTTTAGAATAAAAATTATTAGTAGAGTTAAAAGGAATACAAAGGAAATCGAGCATAAAGCAATAATCAAATAAATAGTCATTTCGGAATAGCTTGTGTTGTTTTTTACATGCCGTTGGGAGTCAGGGACAATTTTGGATATCCTGTCCACCACAGCAATGCTTACAGTGGTAGATGAAGAAAGAGGTGGCTCCCCATTATCTTTTACAATAACTGTTATATTGTAGCTGGTAATACTGTCATCTGCAACTTTCCTTGTAGTCCTTATTTCTCCTGTATGTAAAAAAACTTTAAAAAGTTTTGGATCGGTGGCCTTGCCCAAACTATAACACAGCCATGCATTTTGTCCCGAATCAGCATCGACCGCAATGATTTTTGTGACAAGATAGTCAACCCCTGCTGCACGTGGGATCATCTCAATAGATCTTGTACTACTGGAAGGTGCGGGATACAAAATTGTTGGGGCATGATCATTTTGATCTAAAACAAAAACAGTTACAGTTGCAGAGCTGCTAAGTGGAGGATTGCCAGCATCTTGTGCCTGAACGACAAAGCGAAATTCTCTAAGTTTTTCATAGTCAAATGACTGTGCAGCATATATAGTACCATTGTCAGATTTAATGGAAACATAAGAGGAAACTGGAATTCCTTCAACATCCCCTTGGAGAAGTAAATATGATACAAATGCATTCTCATTGGCATCTGCATCTATGGCTTTAACAGAGAAAAGTGAAACACCTGGAGCATTGTTTTCCTGTACATAGAAAGAGTAAGATGACTCCTCAAAGACTGGAGGGTTGTCATTCACATCTGAGATTTGCACATACAGTGTTTTCTGAGACAACAAAGGTGGAACACCAGCATCTGTAGCAGTTATTGTAATATTATAAGAAGAGCACTTTTCACGGTCTAGTCTACCATCAGTTAAGAGCTTGTAGGTGTTTTTGAATGAGTTCAGTTTAAATGGCAGGTTTGGCTGTATGGTTAGACTAACCAGTTTATTGTCCCCCGAATCCTTATCTGTTACACTCATCAAAGCCACAACTGTGTCTAGTTGTGAATTTTCAGCAATTGGAGAATAATTAGAAGTCACCACTATCTCTGGGGCATTATCATTGCCATCAATCATCTCAACCAACACTTTGCAATGCCCAGTCATGGGGACTGGACCCTTATCGATGGCTTGGATATAAAGCTCATAGGATGATGACTTTTCATAGTCTAAAACACCATTCACTCTCACTTCTCCAGTTCTTGGTTCAATACTAAATAACTCTCTTACTTTCAGGGGTGTGTAACTACTAAATAAGTAGGTAACTTCCCCATTGGACCCTTCATCTGGATCTGTGGCATTTAACTTAACTACTAAGGTCCCAGCTGGAGAATTCTCAAGCAGACTGGCCTTGTAGGTTGACTTATCGAAAAATGGAGTGTTGTCATTTGTGTCCATCACCTGTATGGAAATCTGGGCTGTTCCAGATTTTGAAGGGCTGCCTCCATCTATTGCTGTGAGAACCAGCTTATGGACAGCACTTTGTTCCCTGTCTAAAGCTTTCTTCAACACAATCTCTATAAGCTTGCTGTTGCCATTGAAAGTCTTTAGATCAAGTGCAAAGTAATCATTGTCACTTAACTTGTAAGTCTGAATGGAATTGGTGCCTATATCAGGGTCCTGTGCACTTTCAACAGGAAATCTTGCACCAGGGACAGCTGACTCACTTATCTCTAGATAGTAATCATTTCTAGGAAATTTAGGAGCATGATCATTTATGTCTAATATCTCTATCTCAATATTGTGAACCTCTACAGGGTTTTCTATGACAGCCCCCAGACTGATCACACATTGGGTGGTGGGCTCACACAGTGTTTCACGATCTATAGTTCTATTGACAAATAACACTCCATTACCAAGGTTCACATCAAAGTACTGCTTGCTGTTTCCAGATGTGATCCTAAAGCCCCGGGAGGGAAGCTGCTTAAGGTCCAGACCCAGGTCACTAACCACGTTCCCTACAAACGCCCCATGATTCAACTCCTCCCTCACTGAGTATCTAAGCTGCCCTGTAACCAAGCCCAGCAAGACTAAGATAAGCAGCCCCCGAGACAACAGCCCTTTACAATAAGACATTATAGCAGGTTATCAGTGCTCATCCGACCCCTCCCCAAGCAGCCTGACTCTCACATCCTTTTCCCTATCTGCCCTCAGCTCGCAAACTGCATCAGGTTACCATGTGTGGACAGCAGTCAGTTCTGGGTGGTATCCAGTTGTCTTTGAAGGTGGCTGTATTCCCTGTAAATCCATTGCTTTGTTCCAATGGATAACGTGTGGGATGATGCTGAAATCGGGGCCTGTTGGGAGATAGCAGGATTTCAGTTCAGCTTGCTTCTTACACTGGGTGCTCCAGTCGTCCTTGTGGCAGGGGCGGGGTGCTGGGATGAGCCTGGCATGGGTTCAGCACCTTGGACGTGGACAGTATTGATGTGTTCAGCCCTGAGCAGCATAGGACATCAGCAGGTTACCTTCAGCACCAATGGTGTGGACAGCGACCATTTAAATCTTCAGAACCAGCACCCATTATAAGTCATGAATGGGATTGTCTTCAGCACCTGTGAGGTGGACAGCGACCAATAAAATCATCAATTAATATTATCTTCAGCACCTGAGGTATAGACAGCTCCAGTATGCAGGAAACAACAGCTATCAGCCAACAGGGTTTCAGAACATGGGCAGTGCAAGTCATCCATGGAATACATCACACCTGCTTCATGCACCTGGCACTATCGATGCATCCAGCAGCAGCACCATCAGCCTCCAGCACGGATCAGGAACAGTGCCAGCCATGTATCCAGCAGTGAACAGCAGAAGGGCTTGGTTACTGGAGGGCGGTACTATTCATATTCCCAGCATTGCAAATGAACAGCTCCAGTGTAAGGGATTTTTCTGTGTCCTGGACAGCCATGTGTCTGCTCCTCCCCTCAGCTCTCCGGAGATTGCCGAACATACAGCCGAATGCAGGGCAGAGCAGTGCAGTGTAACAGCTGCCGTGATTGGCTGAGAGGACGCACAAACCTTTACACACTTCCCCCAGCCCCGAGCAGCTCCGAGGAAGACAGATGGGAGAATCATTCAGTGTTCGTGTCAGCAGGGACGTACAGCAGCACAAACATAGAGCAGGAGAGAGAGGGGGGAGAATCATTCAGTGTTCATTTCAGTGTTCATGTCAGCAAGGACATACAACAGCTCTAAGGAAGAATCATTCAGTGTTCATGTCAGCAAGGACATACAGCAGCTCTGAGGAAGAATCATTCACTGGTCATATTAGTGTTCATGTCAGCAGAGACATACAGCAGTTCTGAGGGAGAATCATTCACTGGTCATATTAGTGTTCATGTCAGCAGAGACATACAGCAGCTCTGAGGAAGAATCCTTCAGTGTTCATATCAGTGTTCATGTCAGCAGGGACATACAGCAGCTCTGAGGAAGAATCATTCAGTGGCCATGTAAGCAGAGACATACAGCAGCTCTGAGGAAGAATCATTCAGTGTTCATATCAGTGTTCATGTCAGCAGGAACATACAGCAGCTTTGAGGAAGAATCATTCAGTGTTCATATCAGTGTTCATGTCAGCAGAGACATACAGCAGCTCTGAGGAAGAATCATTCAGTGTTCATGTCAGCAGGGACATACAGCAGCTCTGAGGGAGAATCATTCAGTGTTCATATCAGTGTTCATGTCAGCAGGGACATACAGCAGCTCTGAGGGAGAATCATTCAGTGTTCATATCAGTGTTCATGTCAGCAGGTTCATACAGCAGCTCTGAGGGAGAATCATTCAGTGTTCATATCAGTGTTCATGTCAGCAGGGACATATAGCAGCTCTGAGGAAGAATCATTCAGTGTTCATGTCAGCAGAGACATACAGCAGCTCTGAGGGAGAATCATTCAGTGTTCATATCAGTGTTCATGTCAGCAGGGACATACAGCAGCTCTGAGGGAGAATCATTCAGTGTTCATGTCAGCAGAGACATACAGCAGCTCTGAGGGAGAATCATTCAGTGTTCATATCAGTGTTCATGTCAGCAGGGACATACAGCAGCTCTGAGGGAGAATCATTCAGTGTTCATGTCAGCAGAGACATACAGCAGCTCTGAGAGAGAATCATCCAGTGTTCATGTCAGCAGGAACATACAGCAGCTCTGAGAGAGAATCATTCAGTGTTCATGTCAGCAGGGACATACAGCAGCTCTGAGAGAGAATCATTCAGTGTTCATTAGAGTGGGAATGAATTAGTCAATACTTAGCTACGCTCCAAGCAGAAGCAGAAATGTACTGATCAATACAGAGCAGAAATACACAGTTACAGCTTAGCAGTTTTGCAGGGAGGGTACTACAACTTCCAGCATGCCCAGACAGCCAAAGAAAGGATGGGAGCTGTAGTTTTGCAAAAGTAGTCAAATGTAGTTAGCATAGTTTAGGGTTAGCATAGTTTAGCGTAGTTTTACAGACGGAGCTTAGTTTAGGGAGCGTAGGGTGGATGTAGCGTAGCTTAGTTTTACAGTGAAGGTACCACATCTCCCAGCATGCCCACATTAATGAAGCAGATGCAAGTATACCCTACTATGTTAATGTAGCAGAGACGAGTGCCCTCTACTATGTTATTGTAGCAGAGGGGAGTATACATTGCTATGTTAATATAGCACAGGCAAGTATGCCCTGCTACGTTAATGTAGCAGAGGCGAGAGTGCTCTGCTATGTTAATGTTACAGAGACGAGTACACTCTGCTACATCAAACCCCAATTTTATTTTTGTGTTTTTGTTTTTTCCTCCTCGCCTTCTAAAATGCAGAACTCTTTTATATTTCCATTCCCAAACCCATATGAGGGCTTGTTTTTTGCGTGACCAGTTGAACTTTGTAATGACATCACTCATTGTATGCAAAAATGTAGTGAAATTTTAATTGTAATAAGGGAGAACTTGTTGTAAATGCCTAAGGGGCAGACATATTAAGGCACAATCAAATAACATGCAAGAGCACACCATTACAACAATCCCCTAATCAGAAGTGGATAAATAAATACCACACAGGGCACTGTAATTTGCAGTATATGATTATTATAGATTAAGTTTTTTAATATAGTGAAATAAAAGTTACATTTTATTTATTTTAATTTTTTTTGGGGGGTGGGGGGTCCCTAGTATTGGGAATCAGTCCCATCTATGCCTAGGCTTAGATGGGAGTTTGTGAATAATTATTAGTGTTGAGCGGCATAGGCCATATTCGAATTCGCGATATTTCACGAATATTTGGACCAATATTCGTCATATATTCGCTACATTCGCATATCCGTAATATTCACGTTTAATTTTCGCATATGCAAAAATTATCATATACAAAAATTAGCATAAGCGGGAATTCGCATATGCAAAAATTAGCATATGCAAATTTCCGCATATGCGAAAATTCACACGCCAGTCTCACACAGTAGTATTAGAGCCTTCTTTACACCACACAAGCTGGAAGCAGAGAGGGGTGATCACTGTGATGTGTACTGTGAAAAAAAAAAAATATTTGCGAATAAAATTCGCATTGCGAATATTCGCGAGCAACACTAATAATTATCTAAACCCTGGGAAACCCTTGTGGAATTTTGTGAGATTTAGGTGGTAACAGGCTGGCCAATTTAGGCTGGGGAGGGCTAATAACAATCGTCCTCACCCACTGTGGTAATGTCAGGCTATTGCTGCTTGGTTGGTACCTGGCTGAGAATGAAAATATAGGGAACCCTGTGCATTTTTTAAATGTATTTATTTATGAAAAACATGTGAGGTTTCCAGTAGTGTCATTCTAAGCTAGATACCAACCAAATAGCAACAGCCTGACATTATCAGGGTGGATGAGGACCATTGTTATTCGCCCTCCCAAGCCTAAATAATGCCTGCCTGTTACTGCCTAGGCCCAGGAGCACCATTTTTTATGTTCTGGGCCTGTTGGCATCTGTTCCTTATGGTACCCCTTTGATGGTGGGTACCGGAGTAAAAATTGGAGGGTTAGCACTAGCTGTTTTTGGGACTAAAGCTAAAGCTACATTAACGTAGCAGAGCACACTTGCTTTTACTACATTAACGTGATGGAGTGTACTCACCTATGGTACACTAATGTAGCAGAGTGCACTTACCACTGCTACATTGACATAGCAGAGGTTACTCGCCTCTGCTACATTAATGTGGGAGAGTGTACTCGCATCTGTTACATTAGTATAACAGAGCCCACTTTCCTCTGCCACATTAACGTAGCAGGATGTGCTCGCCTCTGCTTATTTAACATAGCAGGGCATACTCAAGCCTGCTACATTAACATTGCAGAGAGCACTCACCTCTGCTACATTAACATAGCAGAGCACACTCTCCTCTACTACATTAACGTAGCAAGGCATACTCGCCTCTGCTACAATAACATTGAAGAGCACACTCACCTCTATTACATTAACGTAGCAGGGTGTCCTCGCCTCTGCTTTATTAATGTAGAAGAGCGCCAGAGTGCACTAACCTCTTTTACATAAACATAGCAGAGCACACTCGCCTCTGCTACATTAACATAGTAGGGCATACTCGCCTATGCTACAATCACATAGCAGAGTGCACTCACCTCTGCTTTATTAACATAGCAGAGTGCAATTGCCTCCACTATATTTACATAGTAGAGCGCACTCACCTCTGCTACATTAATGTATTAGGACAGTGGTCTCCAACGGCTGTCCGGGCATGCTGGGAGTTGTAGTTTTGCAACATCTGGAGGTCCACAGGTTGGAGACCACTGTATTATTTCCTCTGCTACATTAAGGTAGCAAAGTGCATTGCCTCTGCTGCTGTTGCAAAACTACAGCTCTCATCTTGCCAGGATAGCCTTTGACTGTCTGGGCATTCTGTGAGTTGTAGTCCCTTCACTGTAAAAGTAAGATACACTACATCCTACGCTACCGTTTCCTAAACTAAGTCCCGTCTGTAAAACTATGCTAGCTACGCTAACTACACTTGTCTCCTGTTGCAAAACTACAACTCCCATCCGGCCTGGACAGCCTTTGGCTGTCTTGGTATTCTGAGAGTTGTAGTCCACTCACTGCAAAACTTATGCTGCGTTCACAATTTCCCCATCCGACTTGAGTACACGATTTTATAACTTAAAATCGTATAAAATCATATATAAACTCTGATCCACTGACCTCCATTAAAAAAAATCTGATCCATTACACACATCCGATTTGATCCGCATACAATTTCACACGATTTTTGTTCGGGTCTGAAATCGGGTTTAACTACCATTTCAGACCTGAAGAAAAATCGTGTGAAATCGGATGCGGATCAAATCGGATGAGTGTAATTGATCTGATTTTTTAATCGAGGTCAATGGATCCGACTTTATATACCATTTCATACGATTTTAAGTTATAAAATCGTTTACTCAAGTCGGATGGAGAAATCGTGATGTGAACACAGCCTTAGTTGTAACTGTGTATTGAGCTGTACATTTCTGCTTCTGCTGGGGGCGGAGCTAAGCACTGACCCATTCCCTCCCTCTCTTTCCTGCTGACATGAACACTGAATGATTCTCCCTCTGTCTCTCTCAGAGCTGGGGGAAGTGTGTGAGGGGTTGTGCGTCCTCTCAGCCAATCACAGCAGCTGTCACACTGCACTGCTCTGCAGACAAATTACACCTGCCATGCAGCAATCTGAACGTGTATAGCGATTACAAAGAGATGTGGAGCTGCCGTGTGAGCCCCTGCCCCTCGGTGCTGGCACAGTCTCCTCTTCCTGCAGATCATAAAAGCACTGATACAAAAAAACCAACATGTCAGCAATACACAGGCAGTCAGGAGCTCTGGGGCTTCCGACAGTCTCCTTCCGGTACTACAATAAAGCTACCCAGCAGCCCCCAGCCACACACCTCGTGTGAACTAATCGTTGCATCAGATTTTAGGGAAACGCCATCATCCTAAATAATAGTAAATCGCTTCAAAAGAAATAGCGTGTGATGGCGATGGCAGGATGTGAGGGGAGGCAACGTCACTGTTCTGCTTTTCAGGAAACACAAGATGACCTGGACTATGCATAGTAACCCCTCCTTATAATAACATGTATACCGGTATGAAAAGAAAAACAACATGTATGGAGTTATTTTATTATTAGGTACCATAATAATCTGTAACACATAATTATAAATAATAATAATTAATTATTATTATTCATTAACCCCTTATTAAGGACTCAGACCATTTTCTCAATTTTTAGAGTGCTGCACCAATGTTTTTCTTACATCTATCTATCCATCCATCTATCTACATATCTTTTTATCTATGTACACGTCTTTTTTATCTCTCTATCTACATAATCTATCTATCTATATCTATCTACATTATATATTATTTATCTATATCTATCTACATTATCTATCTATTCATCCATCTATCTAAATATCTTTTTATCTATGTACATGTAATTTTATCTCTCTATCTATCTGCACTATTTATCTATATCTATCTACATTATCTATCTATTATTTATCTATATCTATCTACATTATCTATCATTTATCTATCTATCTACATTATCTATCTGTCTATCGATCATCTATCTACATTATCTATCTATTATTTATCTATATCTATCTACATTATCTATCTATCTAGAAATGGAAGGAAAGCAGCACCCCATAAAGCTAAGGATGTCAGGGTGCAAGTAGCATTAAGGTCCTGGTCAGGGATCCCAAGGTACACAGCAAGCAAATGGCAACAGCACTCCCAGAAAGTTGAGAAAAAGACTTGTTCTTTATTCATACAAACGTGAAGGCAATGTTTCCGCTAGCCCACCCAGCCATTGTCAAGCGGCTTGACAATGGCTGGGTGAGCTAGCCGAAACGTCGCCTTCACGTTTGTGTGATTAAAGACCAACTCTTTTTCTCAACTATCTGGGAGTGCTGTTACCATTTGCTATCTATCTATTTATCTACTTACCTATCTATCTATTTATATTTATCTACATTATCTATATCTATCAACATTATCTATCTATCTTTCTATATATCTACATATCTATCTATTTACTCTATTTATATTTATCTACATTATCTATCTATCTATCTATCTGTATCTATCAACATTATCTATCTATATATCTATCTATTTACTCTATATTTATCTACATTATCTATCTATCTATCTGTATCTATCAACATTATCTATCTATATATCTATCCATTTACTCTATCTATATATCTATCTACCTAGGAGTTCAACATGTGAGGGACAAGGGTCTGGGGTCACAGAGACAGGCAGTCTAGCTAAATCTAGCCACACTAACATGCACATTGGTTCAACATTGTAGTACAGCACTTGTGCATTCTAGACAAGTGTACATTAGCAGTGATGTATATAGTAGTATATCCATGGCTGCTTACATACTACATTATTTGAATCGGCGCTCTGCACCGAGTACAGAAAATGTTTATGATGTCCCAAAGGTGAGCATCAATGCTGTATGTATCACTACATTTGCCTGACTGGGTGCTCTGTACCCAGACCAAAAATTGTTAAAGTGTAGCACCCACCATCCTATATTTTTTTCTGTCCCTACCTATTGCCCATATATCCCTAACCCCCTCCCTGCTTTTAATTTTTCTTTTTACTATAATAAAAATAAATTTTTGTCTGCCTGGTAGTGTGCTTGCTACCAGGCAGACTTCCCCAGCAGGCACCACGTCACTGATGCCTTCTGGGGCCGACACTTCCGCCCTTAGTTCATCTACACAGGGTGCCTCCAGCTGTTTCACCACTACAACTCCCAGCTTGCCCTGACATCTATTGGCTGTCAGGGCATGCTGGGAGTTGTAGTAGTGAAAAAGCTGGAGGCACCCTGTGTAGATAAACTATAAGTTAGTGCCATGCGGCGCTACGGCGCTAGCCCGTTCACTCCGTCAACCCCCCCCCCCCATATCCCGTTCCCTTCGTCACAACCCCCCCCCACGCATACCCCGTTCCCCCCCTTATGATACTTACAGATACTGCAGAGTCCGGCGGCGGGCGTGCATGGACAGCGGCGGTGACGACATGTGTGGGAGGAGTGGCCTCCCAGCCAGTGGCCGGGGAGCCAATGCGCTCGCTCCCGCCCCGACAGGCAGGGAGTGAGAGCAGCCTAAATGAATAAGGACTGATTGCCCGGCCGCAATCAGTCCGAATTCAGGCGTGACGTCACGCCAGGCTGCAGCCAGCCACTAGGAGGGTGACCCCTAGTGGCCGGTTTTTAAACGCAGATTTAACCATGATAATCAATAAAAAAATTATGACAATATATTAGAGATATGTAGTAGTACATAAGTACTACAACATATCAAAAAATAAAGTTGCTGACAGTGCCCATTTAAGTAAGCAATAAAGCAAATTATACAGTAATGTATGCTTTGCTGCTAAGTATACAGGAGCAGGAAGTCCGGCTCCTTGACAATAGTGCCTGTTCCTGTACATACATTTATACATATTTTACATTTAATGGTACTTCAAGCCTATTGCATAGGCACATCTCATATAAAGAGTTCACTGCCAATCATGCTGGAGGTTTGTATGAATTAGCAATCATCAACATTATCCATAATTGCTTTCAGCCTGGGAAATGCTAGTCTGAGTAAGGCTGCATTCACACCTCGTTTTTAGCCTACGGTTCATGGATCCAGCTGGGGGAGGGGAAAAACAGGCGCTCACAGCGCTGAAATCCATTTACCTTAATGAGCCGACCAGCGTCAAATGGTGACTCCGGTCTGCTCATTTTTGACCCGTATCCGGTTTTGTGACCTGACCTAAAACCGTAGTATAATAACAGAATAGCCGAAGGTTGTCTCATACTATCAGAATTTCTTTGTATTCCTCCATAGAACCCAGATATGTCATAATTATGTTTTTCTGCTTTCCTTCTTTCACTCTTTGGAAAAATTTTAGTAAATGTAGTTCCTCAGATAACCCCTTTCAATATCAAAATCGTCCAGAAAGATAGAAAAAGGTGGCACTCACCAGAACTATTCAAAATCCTTAATGCAATCCAAAAGTGGGGGAACATCTTACATGCAGGTACACAGGAAAGAAATGGCAGTTGTTTTTTTCCTTTTTTGCAGCATACCTGCATATTAGATGCCACCCCCCCCCCCCCCACACACACACACACATTTATAGAGTATAAAGATTTTGTATATTTCTGATGAGTGACACTTTTTCCAATTTTACTGGACTATGTGGATTGCATGTTGGTGTTTGGAGCGAGCACCACTGGCTTATCTTTCCACTCCAGCGACCGTTTGGCCTGCAAGATCATGACTGCATAAGCCATATCACACAGTATTAGTGCTGGATCCTTTTTTCTTTATATCTGTCTTCAGTATCAGCAATGATATTAGAGAAATCATCTGCATTATATGAAGAAAGTAGTAAAACCTTGTAATCAGCTTCTCTGTCACTACTTTATGGTGCCATAAGATAGGGCATAACAAAACTAGCTTGTGTTTCTTTAACATTTTATAATTCATGAATCTTTTATAATTCTTTCCCATATTGTTAGTCACAAAAATCATAAGAATTCTGTAAATGGAAAATATACCAAGAAATACATTTAAAGCATACCTGTCAGATCCCACACAAAAATAATAATAATAATAATATGTTACTAAGTACTGTGAGAAGGTGAAGGGCATGGTGGTTGATGGGCGATATGTGTCACCAAGGCTCCTGGCCTTGGTGAAGTAAGAGCCGGTATTTATTCAGTGTCTGTGCTGCGATACAGACTGACACTGTGGCCGTACTATGTCTGGAAGGCAAATGCGGGACGGCTCTTACTGGAAATGGTCAAGTTTAGGGTGGGGGCCTTTCCCCACAATCCAGGCCTTCTTTTGTTGGCCTTAACGCTAGGCTGCCTCACCAGCTGGGGGGAGTTATGCATGTAGCAGCTCACAGTGCTAGAGAGAGCTGTGTGTAAAGATCTTCCTTGAGAGGGTATAAGCTGGTGAGCAGACCGCTTGGGGACTTGGAAAAGACTCGCTTGATGCCGCATGGCATTGACTCAGGTGTGAACAAACACCTAAGGAACACAGGTGGACTTTTGTTACATTTTGCTTTGTTCTGCATTTAAGACTGTTTGCAGTTTGCCAAGTGTGAATAAAACACTGAACTTTGATTTGAAAAGTCCGGTTTCCGTGCCTCTATACTGCAACCGCACCTATCTGTAAAAGCGGGTAATCACATTTGGTGGAGGATGCGGGCAACGCAGTGAGGTCAGCGATTGCATTGCAGCACGCTGTTGCTAAGATCTGAGCCTGGGACAAGCCATTGGAGTTGTTACTAGTGGCAACAATCCTGTCGAAAAGTGACTGACAGTACAGCCGGAGTGTTTTCTCCAGAGTGTCAAGGCAAAGCAGTGTTCCAGTGACCGTAGTGTTGCCAAAATGGAGGCGGTTATGAAAGCACTCAGGGAGGCCAACAAGCAACAGCAGGAGTCCAACAAGCATCAACAGGAGACCAACCAGCTGCTGTTACAGCACATAATCTCGCTACAAGCCACAGCGACGACCAGGACCAACCCGGATCCCCGGAAGGCTGTTAGGATGGCGATTCCCAAGATGACCCCCTCAGATGATGTCGATACCTACCTGGCGGTCTTTGAGAAGGTGGCCACAAGGGAGAGGTTACCCCAAGACAAGTGTGCTGAGGTCATTGCTCCATTCCGGACATTGGGGTCCCAGCAGGAGTACTTTGACTTGCCTGATGAACAGACTGCTGACTATGACATTGTTAAAGGGGTACTCCGGTGAAAACTTTTTTTCTTTTAAATCAACTGGTGGCAGAAAGTTAAACATATTTGTAAATTACTTCTATTAAAAAATCTTAACCCTTCCTGTACTTATTAGCTGCTGAATACTACAGAGGAAATTCTTTTCTTTTTGGAATGCTCTCTGATGACATCATGAGCACAGTTCTCTTTGCTGACGTTATTATAATAATAATAACGCTTTATTTATTGTTGTCCTTAGTGGGATTTGAACCCAAGCCCCCTGCACTGCAAGGCAGCAGTGCTAACCACTGAGCCACCATGCTGCCCTTAGCATATGTCTGCTAAGCATGGTTGCTAAAATGGACGGAGATGTCAGCAGAGAGCACTGTGCTCGTGATGTCATCAGCGTTCCAAAAATAAAGGAATTTCCTCTGTAGCATTCAGCAGCTAATAAGTACTGGAAGGATTAAGATTTTTTAAAAGAAGAAATTTAAAAATATGTTTAACTTTCTGCCACCAGTTGATTTAAAAGAAAAAAGGTTTTCACCAGAGTACCCCTTTAAAGATGAGATCCTGGCACGACTGGGGGTAAATGTGTGGGTCCGGGACCAGCGGGTATGACAGTGGGAATATAAGCCGGCTGAGCCTGCAAGACCGCAATATTAAGACCTATTGTAATGCCTGCAAAAATGGCTACAGCCGGAGGTGTTGACACCCACTGCCACACGTGACCGTCTCCTGGCCAACATGTTCTGGAGGGCCCAGCCTTACTCACTCCAGAACTGGATTGGCCAGGCGTCCCCTATCAATGCACTAGGGATGGTTGACCTGGTAGAAAGATTTGAAGCCACCGTAAAACTGCGGGAGGGGGCGGTTAAACCCAAGAGATCCCCACCCTTGCCCAGGTGGCTGGTGACCACCACTACGGTGGAAAAGGAGGTGTCGTCTCTACTAAGTGTAATGGTAGGAGATGTGCAGGATCTGCCGTCAGAGTTGGCAGACCTCAATGTTACAGGAGAAAATTTTGGTACAGCACAGCATCAGGACTCGACTCTATCTCGAGCCTGGGAAAATGTATTAATTGTAGAAGGTGCACCACAACAATAGAGAGCCGAGACGGTATACCCCCGTTTTGTGGTCCACCAAGGGATGTTGTACTGGGTAAACCAGGTTAGGGGTGAGACTGTGGAACAATTGGTGGTGCCTAAAGCATACGGGAGGCTGGTGTTAGAGTTAGCCTATCAGCATGTTTACTGGCCCAGTGTGTATAAAGAGATCAAAAGGTATTGTGAATCTTGCCCAACATGCCAAATCACTAGCCCCCAGCCACATAACCGTAGTCCCCTGGTCGCTCTCCCGATTATCGAGGTTCCATTTCAACGGATCGCTATGGACCTGGTAGGCCCATTGCCAAAATTCGCTAGGGGGCACCAACACATCCTGGTAGTCCTTGACTATGTGACTTGGTATCCCGAGGCACTACCTCTGCGACATACCTCGGCCAAACTCATAGCTAAGGAGCTAATGGAGATGTTTTCCCAAGTGGGCTTACATAGAGAGGTATTGACTGACCAGGACACCCCGTTTATATCAAAGGTAATGAAAGAGCTCAGTAAGTTACTGCAGGTAAAACAGCTACGGACCTCCATGTACCAGACGGACGGCCTGGTAGAAAGGCTTAATCAAACATTAAAAAATATGTTAAAGCGGGTGGTGGCTAGAGATGGAAAAAATTGGGATATTTTGCTGCCCTCGCAGCGCGAGTAGTGCCCCAGGCCTTTACTGAGTTCTTGCCCTTTGAACTTCTGTACAGCAGACATCCACGTGGTCTGTTACACATAGCCAAAGAGGCGTGGGAACAACAGCCCACGCCGCACAAAAGTGTAGTTGAGTATGTCCCTTAGTTGCAGGAACGGATGGAAACAGTGTTGCCCTTGGTTGGGGAACATATGGAGGCAGCTCAGCGAGCCCAGAGCAAAGTCTATAATCGCCAGGCTCGGGTTCGGAATTTGGTTCTGGTACCACCGGTCGACAGTACATTTCTGGCTAGGTGGCAAGGTACCTACGAAGTGATCGAAAAGGTAGGGGAGGTGACGTACAGGGTACACCAGCCCAGGTGAAGGAAACCAGAGCAAATGTACCCTGTAAACTTGTTGAAACCTTGGAAAGATAGGGAGACTAATGTGGATGACAGCCCCAGGCCAGGTTCGTTAGGGGTGGAGTTTCCCGTCCCTCAGTCTGGTACGAGGGAAGCGGTTGCCACAGTGAAAATTGCTGACAGCCTTTCTTCGGCACAGACTCAGGAGGCTAGGGAGTTCGTCAGTAGGAACACAGATGTGTTCTCAGACCTTCCAGGACGTACTTCTGTCATCTGCCAAGACATTGTCATGGAACCCCAGGTAAAAATACTGTTGAAACCATACCGGTTACCTGAGTCGCAGCGACAAGCCATCTCAGAAGAAGTACAAGGGATGTTAAAATTGGATGTCATCAAGGAGTCAGAGTGAGTGGGCAAGTCTGACAGTCTTAATACCCAAGCCAGATGGTACGTTGCGGTTATGTATCGATTTCCGCAAACTTAATGAGGTTTCCAAGTTTGATGCATATCCCATGCCCTGAGTTGATGAGCTTATTGAGAGGCTAGGACAGGATCTGTATTTTTCTGTTTTGGACCTCACAAAAGGGTACTGGCAGGTACCCTTGACGGGGGCTGCCAAAGAGAAAACAGCCTTTGTCACACCAGAAGGTTTATTCCAGCACAAAGTGTTACCCTTTGGTTTACATGGCGGTCCCGCTACATTTCAAAGGCTAATGGATAGTGTACTCCAGCCATATCGTCGGTATGCCTCAGCTTATCTGGACGATATCATTATCCACAGTAAAGACTGGGAAAGTCACCTTCCAAAAAAACAGGCAGTGGTAGACTCCCTTAGGAAGGCCGGGTTAACTGCTAACCCCCAAAAATGTGCCATAGGGTTGGAAGAGACCAAATACCTGGGGTATGTCATTGGGCATGGAGTTGTTAAACTCCAGGTAAACAAAATAGAGGCCATCCGGAATTGGCCCCGACCTGTCAGTACCCGACAGGTGAAGTCGTTTCTAGGAATGGTGGGTTACTATATGAGGTTCATCCCCCATTTTGCTACTGTGGCTGCGCCCTTAACAGACGTGAAGGTACGCAAGTCCGTAATGGTACGTTGGAACGAACAGGCAGAGTAGGCGTTTTCCCCTTTGAAGTTGGCCCTATGTGGGTCTCTGTTGTTGGTGACACCCGACTTCAAAAGGGAATTTGTGGTACAGACCGATGCCTCTGAGGTAGGTCTCGGTGCTGTACTCTCCCAGGAAGTCAAGGTAGTTCACAGTGTTAGAAATGCTCTCAGGGGAAGGAGGCGTGTCCCTTCCTTGTGGTGGTGGGAGGTGATAAGTGTGTCTGCTCATGCAGCCTTGTTCCTGGGTCATCTCTTATGAGTCATCTCTGATGAGTAATCTCTGATGATGCTGCAGTACTGGTTAGTGTCTCAGCAGGTATGAGGACCCCTAGTGGTGGGATTTTCAGAGGCCGTTTTCTTTATTAAATATTAAAAAATATATCATAACATATACACCAAGGTACTATTAGAATGCAATCGACATATTTAACTTTCAAGATATACTGTCCCCAATGTAACTGCATCAATACATCATATATATATATATATATATATATATATATATATATATAGGCAACTCTACAGCAAATATAGTATACTTGAGAAAATGTCTAAAATGCCAATGAAGTATACCTTTTATTCATTTATTTAAAATATGAACTAAATTTAATACCTCTAAGTAAATAATTAACGTAAGAATGGTGTCTGGTGACTACTAAACCACAAATAACAATACAAATAATAAGTGCACACAAAGGGAGGGTGCCAGGTTTGGTAAACTATATATGTATGTGTAGATAAACCCAGGGATAGAGTGTCTCACTTCTACCACATTGTGTAAACAATAAGTAATGCTGCTGTTCACACTGAACGTGCTAGTGCTCTCACCACATATAGCCTGTGTCACAAACACATAAATAATTACATATTATGCTTACCCATAATGGGACCAACACCTGAGCGCCCCTCCAATCTCGACGCACATTTCGGATCATTATCAAGAGGCAGTGCATCTAAACAGGTATTATATAACTAAAATAATTGCCTTCCGGTAGCATCACTCATGTTTGGCACATGCGCATGACTGTATTCAGCCTCGCGCTCCTGCTCTGGGGCCATCATTTCCAGACATGCGCACCAGCACACAGACACCCTCTAGCACAGTTATATTCTCCTGAGAAGGGTATGGACTCTGAGACTAGATGTGAGTGTCTCAATGTCCTAGCCCCCTGATAGGCCTGGACATCGTCACAGCAATGCATGATGCTTCAGCCAAACACCAGAGAACCTTTTTGCCAGAACCTGCTCAAGTGATTACATACAGTCATGACCGTAAATGTTGGCACCTCTAAAATTTTTCAAGAAAATTGAGTATTTCTCAAAGAAAGAGATTGCTTTAACACATTTTTTGCCATACACATGTTTATTCCCTTTGTGTGTATTGGAACTAAACCAAAAAAGAAGAAAAAAGAGCAAATTGGACATAATGTCCCACCAAACTCCAAAAATGGGCTGGACAAAATTATTGACACTCTTTCAAAATTGTGGAAAAATAAGATTGTTTCGAGCATGTGATGGGGCATCACATGCTCGAAACAATCTTATTTTTCCACAAATTTTAAACTCACCTGGGTCAAGTATCAGGTGTGGGCAATGTAAAAATCACACCTGAAAGCAGATAAAAAGGAGAGAAGTTCACTTAGTCTTTGCATTGTGTGTCTGTGTGCCACACTAAGCATGGACAACAGAAAGAGGAGAAGAGAACTGTCTGAGGACTTGAGATCCAAAATTGTGGAAAAATAACATCAATCTCAAGGTTACAAGTCCATCTCCAGAGATCTAGATTTGCCTTTGTCAACATTGCACAACATTATCAAAAAGTTTGCAACCCATGGCATTATAGCTAATCTCCCTGCGTGTGGACGGAAGAGCAAAATTGATGAAAGGTGTCAATGCAGGATAGTCCGGATGGTGGATAAGCAGCCCCAAACAAGTTCCAAAGATATTCAATCTGTCCTGCAGGCTCAGGGAGCATCAGTGTCAGTGAAAAAATATGCATCAACATTTAAAGGAGAACTCCAGAATATAAAAGTTGTCCCCCATACTGCCGGCAGTAAAGAAATAAAGATGTACATACCTTCCTTCTCTCCCCCGGGGCCTCCGGTAACCAGCTCCGGTCTCTGCCACGATCTTCTTTCTGGTTGCTGGTGGTCGGCGAGTCATACTGCGCTTGGCCAATCACCAGCCGCAGCAAAGTCCCGGCTCAGCCGGTGACAGGCTGAGTGGCAGTGTGATGTTTTCGGCCCTGGCAGCAGGTGCCGGTGTAGTGAAGAATTTTGTGTCTTGAAGTGTTCTCACACTGCCGCTCAGCCTATCGCCGGCCGAGTCGGGACTTCACTCCACTATGGGGTCTGGTTCTTCCCACTGCATGGCACTTTATGCATTGTATATGGGAGTGCCAAAGATAAACAAGTACAACACAACGGCCTTGTTCTTGAGATCATGGGTGGTTTCCCAACGGTCAGACTCCATGCAATTACTTATGCCCTATCCGGTGGGTAGGGGATACGTTTTTAGTGCTGAAATAACCCTGTAAGAATGACTGCTTCATGCAACTACAAGGAGTACTACAAATTCCAGCAGGTTTTGAAGGTCTGCAGAAATCAGGGCATACTGGGACTTGTAGTTCTCCAATAGAGGGAAAATTATATGTTAAAGGTCTATCTCATAAACTATCTTATTATCAGTTCTTAGTTTTTCAATGGCGTGTGGGGAGATGTTCTTTTTGTTGGCGGTGCTCTGTACTTTTGTACTGTCTATGTTAATTACGGTATTCTACAATATTTTAAGTAAAATGTTTCCGATTAAAAAAGCAAAAAAAAAGCAAAGGCAAATCATATATGAAAAATAATATAATGTGTCTGTTTATCTTCCATATACATCTTACAAGAGTTTAATACACAGTCCTACCCATTATGTTTTAGTAAAAATAGTGTTGACTTCAAATCAGCAATAAGCAAGGTAAATTGACCAAAATGCATTACTATACTTAGTCAGAGCAGGAATTCCGACTCACACAAACAGGAAAGGTTGCTAAGTAACAATTGTTCCAGTTCCCATGACAACTGCCTCTGCTAGTAAGGTTGTAGGCTTTGATTCCACTACTGAGTTGATGCATTTTTTTCATTGTAGTATTCATTGAGAAGAAAGTTGCATTAGAAAATCACAAATTATTCTCATTTTATTTCATGTCAGTCACACTGTGCATGTATGTTCTGCAAATTTGTCTCCCGAATGTATTTAAAGAATTCATGCATTCACATCAGTCAAAATTAATTTTAGCAAAAAAAGAGCATAAAGACATTCTGGCACTATTCATTTAAGAGAGACCTAAATAGAACTTCTCTCAGCTACTTAGTGTCAGAAGAAATGTTCTTGTTTTTTCTATGTAGATTTTTTCTTTTTGTAGCTTTCAGCAAGTTCACATTGCTAATAAATATAGGAAAAATTAGAAATACTAAATGCTCAAACAACCATTAGCTATAGCACTAAGCAAATTCTTTAGGCAGATGCCAAAAAAAAGTAAAAATGCTTTTAAAATGCAAATGATATTAATTTATTTTGTCAATATTTAAAGCATGCCTGTTACATCATTGGAAAATAAAATAAACAAAAAGCTCTATTTTTGTCTCATCAGACCACATGACTAGTGTTGAGCGGCATAGGCTATATTCGAATTCGCAATATTTCACGAATATATGGACGAATATTCGTCATATATTCGCTAAATTCGCATATTCGTAATATTCACGTTAAATTTTCGCATATGTGAAATTTCGCATATGCGAAAATTTGCATATGCAAAAATTAGCATAAAGGAAAATTTGCATGTGCGAGAATTAGCATAAGCGAAAATTCGCATGTGCGAAAATTAGCATTTGCAAATTTTCACATATGCGAAAATTTGTACGCCAGTCTCACACAGTAGTATTAGAGCCTTCTTTACACCACAAAAGCTGGCAGCAGAGAGGGATGATCACTGTGATGTGTACTGTGAAAAAAAAATATATATTCGTAATTACGAATATATAGTGCTATATTCGCAAATATTCGCAAATTCGCGAATATGCGATATTCGCGAATAAAATTTGCATTGTGAATATTCGCGAGCAACACTACACATGACCTTCTCCCATTTCTCTTCTGGATCATCCAGATGGTCATTGGCAAATTTCAGTCCGGCTTGGACATGTGCTGGCTTGAGCAGGGGGACTTTGTGTGTACTGCAAGATGTTAACCCCTTGAGGATCCATGACCCAGGCGCCGGGCGGCAACCATACCGGGGTGACTGCTGATATTGATCAGCAGGTACCCGGGCAAATGCCCAGGGGGGTCATCAGACCCCCCCATGTCGACGATCGCTGATTAATTCACACCGGCGATTTGCGCCGATTCTGGGTCATATGGATCTATGGTGACCCAGTGACCCGGAAAATAAGGGGGATCGGGGTTGTCAAAGACACCCACGATCCCACTGAAGGGATAGGGGTGAGGTGGCAGGGGTGCCACCCCTCCTATCCCTGCTATTGGTCGTCAAGAAGTGATGACCAATAACAGATCAGGGCGTGGGTTAACGTTCGGTTTCCCTGTTCTGCGCACCCACAATAGGCCGAGCAGAACGGGGAAACCGAGGAGGACCGATGCCGAAGGTCCACTTACCCATGCGGCGGAGGTGACGATTGGCTGCGGTGATGGTGTACGGCTGGCTCCCTGGATCCTACGGAAGCCGGTGAGTTGCCTAGCAACATCTGGAGGGCTACAGTTTGAGACCACTATACAGTGGTCTCTAAACTGTAGCCCTCCAGATGTTGCAAAACTGTAAATCCCAGCATGCCCAATCAGCAAACAGCTGTCTCAGCATGCTGGGAATTATAGTTGCGTACCTCCAGCTGTTGCATAACTACATCTCCCAGCATGCCTTTTGCCAATCAGTACATGCTGGGAGTTGTAGTATTGCAACAGCTGGAGGCACACTGGTTGGAAAATACTGAACTAGGTAACAGAACCTAACTGAAGGTTTTCCAACCAGTGTGCCTCCAGCTGTTGCAAAAGTACAACTCCCAGCATGCACAGTCAGTTAGTGCATTCTGGGAATTGTAGTTTTGAAACAGCTGGAGGTTTACCCCCCCCCATGTGAATGTACAGGGTAAATTCACACTGGTGGATTTACTGTAAGTTTCCTGCTTGTAGTTTGAGCTGCGGCAAATTTTTCGCCGCAGCACAAACTCTAAGCGGGAAACTCACAGTAAACCTCCGTCAGTGCGAATGTACCTTAAAAACACTACACTACACTAACACATAATAAAGGGTAAAACACTACATATACACCCGCTTACACTGTCCCCATAATAAATGGCAGTGTTTCCAAAATGGAGCATCCAGCTGTTGCAAAACAACAACTCCCAGCATTTCCGGACAGTCACTGACTGTCCAGGCATGCTGGGAGTTTAGCAACAGCTGGAGGCACCCTGTTTGGGAATCATTGGCGTAGAATACCCATATGTCCACCCCTATGCAATCCTTAATTTAATCCTCAAATGCGCATGGTGCTCTCTCACTTTGTAGCCCTGTCGTATTTCAAGGAAACAGTTAACGGCCACATATGGGGTATTTCCGTACTCGGGAGAAATTGCACTACAAATGTTTGGGGGCTTTTTCTCCTTTTACCCCTTATGAAAAGGAAAATTTGGGGGCTACACCATATTTTTACCAAATGTTTACACTAACATGCTGGTTTTGCCCCATACTTTTTATTTTCACAAGCAGTAAAAGGAAAAAAAGACCCCCAAAATTTGTAATGCAATTTCTCCTGAGTACGGAAATACCCCATATGTGGGCGTAAAATGCTCTGCAAGCGCACAAGGAGGCTCAGGAGTCAGAGTGCACTATGTACATTTGAGGCCTAAATTGGTGATTTGCACAGGGGTGGCTGATTTTACAGCGGTTCTGACATAAACGCAAAAAAATTAATACACACATGTGACCCCATTTAGGAAACCACACCTCTCACAGAACGTAACAAGAGGTATAGTGAGCCTTAACACCCCACAGGTGTTTAATGAAAATTCTTCAAAGTTGGATGAAAAAATGTAAAAGAAAATTAGTTTTCACTAAAATGCTGGCGTTACCCTAAATTTTTCATTTTCACAAGGGAAAATGGGCAAAAAATTTGTAACCCCATTTCTTCTGAGTAAGAACATACACCATATGTGGATGAAAATTGCTCTGCGGTGCACTACAATGCTCAGTAGAGAAGGAGCGCCATTGGGCTTTTAAGGAGAAAATTTGTCCGGAATTGAAGGCCAAGTGTGTTAACAAAGCACCTGTAGTGCCAGAACAATGGACCCCCCCCCCCCCACATGTGACCCCATTTTGGAAACTACATCCCTCTTGTAATGTAAAAATACAGTACAGTGAATATTTACGCCCCACAGGTGTTTGACAGATTTTTGGAACAGTGGTCGGTGAAAATGAAAATGTAATTTTTCATTTGCACAGCCCACTGTTCCAAAGATCTGTCAAATGCCAGTGAGGTGTAAATACTCACTGCACCCCTTATTAAATTCTGTGAGTGCTGTAGTTTCCAAAATGGGGTCACATGTGGAGGGTCCACTGTTCTGGCACCACGGGGGGCTTTGTAAATGCACATGGCCCCTGACTTCCATTCCAAACAAATTTTCTTTCCTAAAGCTCAATGCTCTTCAGAGCATTGTAGTGTGCCAGCAGAGCACTTGAAGTTCACACATGGGGTATTTCCACACTCAGAAGAAATGGGGTTAACAATTTTGGGTGTCATTTTCCCCTATAACCCCTTGTAAAAATGTAACATTTGGGGAAAAAACTGCATTTTAGTGAAAATGTTTTCTTTTTTCATTTACACATTCAAATTTAACAAAATGTTGTCAAACACCTGTGAGGTGTTGAGGCTCACTGTACCCCTTGTTACGTTACTTGAGGGGTGTAGTTTCCAAATATTATGCCATGTGTTTTTTTTTTTTTTTTTTTTGCTGTTCTGGCACCACAGGGGCTTCCTAAATACGGCATGCCCCACAAAAACCATTTGAGCAAAATTTGCTTTCCAAAAGCCTAATGTGACTCCTTCTCTTCTGAGCATTGTAGTGCGCCAGCAGAGAACTTGACATCCACACATGGGGTTACAAATTTTGGGGGGCATTTTCTCCTATTACCCCTTGTAAAAATTAAAAATTTAGGGAAAACTAGCATTTAAAAAAAAAATAATAATCATCTACACTTTAATGAAAAGTCGTCAAACACCTGTGGAGTGTTTAGGCTCACTGTACCCCTTGTTACATTCCTTGAGAGGTGTAGTTTCCAAAATAGCATGCCATGCCATTTTTTTTCTTTCTTGGGCTTCTTAACTGTGACATGCCACCCAAAAACCATTTCAGAAAAACTCACTCTCCAAAATTCCATTGTCGCTCCTTCCCTTCTGAGCCCTCTAGTGCACCCACCGAACACTTGACACACACATATGAGGTATTTACTTACTCGAGAGAAATAAGGATATAGATTCTAGGAAGATTTATCTCCTTTTACCCCTTGTAAAAATTCAAAAACTGGGTCTACAAGAACATGCCAGTTTAAAAAATGAAGATTTTGAATTTTCTCCTTCAATTTGCTGCTATTCCTGTGAAACACCTAAAGAGTTAATAAACCTTTTGAATGTCATTTTGAATACTTTGGGGGTGCAGTTTTTGTAATGGGGTCATTTATGTGGTATTTCTAATATGAAGGCCCTTCAAATCCACTTCAAAACTGAACTGGTCCCTGAAAATTTTTGATTTTGAAAATTTTGTGAAAAATTGGAAAATTGCTACTATACTTTGAAGCCCTCTGATGTCTTCCAAAAGTAAAAAAATGCTACATTTTCAATTTTTTCATTAAATTTTTGAATTTTTCCTCAAGAAATTATGCAAGTATCGACAAAATTTTACCACTAACATAAAGTAGAATATGTCATGAAAAAACAATCTGGGAATCAGAATGAAAGGTAAAAGCATCCCAGAGTTATTAATGCTTAAAGTGACAGTTGTCAGATATGCAAAAAATGGCCGGGTCCTACACTGAAAATTGGCTGGGTCCTTAAGGGGTTAATCCATGACAGCCTAGTGTGTTACTAATGGTTATATTGAAGACTGTGGTCCCAGATCTCTTTAGGTAATTGACGAGGCCCTGCCATGTAGTTCTGGGCCGAGCCCCAGACCGAGAGAGATTTACCAGCATCTTGAACTTCTTCCATTTTCCATTAATTGCGCCAACAGTCTTTGCCTTCTCACCAACCTTGTCTTGTAGCCCATCCCAGCCTTATGCAGGTCTACAATTTTATCCCTGATGTCCTTACACAGCTCTCAGGTCTTGGCCATTGGGGAGAGTATGCAGTCGGTTTGTTAAATTAAGTGTGTGGACAGGTGTCTTTTATACAGGTAACAAGTTCAAACAGGTGCAGTTAAAGGGGTACTCCACCCCAGACATGTTATCCCCTATCCAAAGGATAGGGCATAAGGTGTCTGATTGCGGGGGTCCCGCTTCTGGGGACCCCAGGGATCTCAGCTGCAGCACCCCGCTGTCATTACTGCACAGAGCAAACTCGCTCTGTGCGTAATGAGGGGCGATACAGTGGCCAGACCATTGTGACGTCACGGCTCCTCGTGACATCACGGCCTGCCCCCTTAATTCAAGTCTATGAGAGGGGGCGTGACAGCCGCCAAGCCTCCTATCATAGACTTGTATTGAGGGGGCGGACAGTGACGTCACGATGCTCCGGCCCCTGTATCGCCCGTCATTACGCATTACTCAATATGCAATAATGACAAAGGGGTGCTGCAGCTGAGATCCCGGGGGTCCCTAGAAGACATCTTATTCCCTATCCTTTGGATAGGGGATAAGATGTCTAGGGGAGGAATACCCCTTTCATACAGGTAATGAGTGGAGAACAGTAGGGCTTCTTAAAGAAAAAAAAACAGGTCTGTGAGAGCTGGACTTTTTACTGTTTGGTAGGTGATCAAATACTTATTTCATGCAACAAAATGCTAATTATTTTTTGTAATAATCACACAATGATTTTCTGGATTTGTGTTTTAGATTCTGTGTTTTACAGTGGAAGAGTACCTATCATAAAATTACAGACCTCTACATGCTTTGTAAGTAGGTAAACCAGCAAATTCTGCAGTGTATCAAATACATGTTCTCCCCACCGTATATGAATATGTTAAATACCACTTCACCTACCGTGACTACATGTGATAGTGTGCCTGGTTAACAAAGCCATGAAAATTTTTTCACTTTTTTTTGGGAGAAGTTTAAGGTATAGAAATTATTACAGGCAGGTTTCTCAAGACCAACAGTATAGTATGGAACATTCTAAACAAGGTAGGAGATATGTTGTTGTGTATCGATAGTAGTAGTAGCAGCTGCAAGGGTAGTTGTAGCTTCAGCAGCAGTACACTATTTAAATTATGGACAGAGTTGGAGGTGTGCACCTATGTAGGGCTTATTGTAACAGCAGAAGGGGTAGTTGTTGCTGCAGTACACTATGGAGCATGATGAATAGCACAGGAGATGTGTATGGTCCATGGAAGCAGGAGCAGTTGTTGTAGTAGTGGCAGCAACAGCAGTATGAAAGATGATGCTCAATGCAGCTACGTAGGGCTTGAAGTAGTGGCAGCAAGGGGTATCTTCAGCAGCAGTACGTTGTGGAACATGATGGACAGCACAATAGGAGTGCTTATTGTAGCAGCAGCAATATCCATTCATTTTCCTAAAATAAATGTGTGTAAAAATCCTAATCCTTTCTGATAAATTTTAACATTGGTAATGTTTTATACCCTTCTAGTGGTCAATTTGGCCCTCTTTAGTGTGGCAAAGCCACTTGCCATGCACTGCACATTCCCTCTCTGATGGTACACTAGAGGGTGGGCAAGACAGTACATAAATAGCAAACAGGGCCAGCTGCTGTTAATGGTCCAACCTGCTATGTCAAGCTATGTTTAAAATGTTTTTCAGGCAGCGTGTATATATTTGCTAATGTATGCCTGTTTCATGCAGTAGAAAACTGCACCAAGCTGTGTAAAGAGCATATCACGGTAGTACACCAATTTTACCCCATTTCAAAAACAAAAAATATCCCATTTGGCCTTTATAGCAAGGGATTAAAAGCCTAGCTATTTAATAGTCATCCCCTGGCTTGATACTAACAGTACACTTGTCAGAGAAAAATCAACACTTGCCACTCTCATCTGGAACCAGTTTC
This sequence comes from Hyla sarda, assembly GCF_029499605.1. Taxonomy (NCBI): domain Eukaryota; kingdom Metazoa; phylum Chordata; class Amphibia; order Anura; family Hylidae; genus Hyla; species Hyla sarda. The sequence goes on along the minus strand of NC_079192.1, from coordinate 371,635,804 downwards.
TTTATGCACGGCACTGTACTTCCATACCCAGCATTTTGGTCATCATCATCATGTTGTCTGCTACAATGGTTGTCCAATTGTTGTGCCCTAGAAAAGTCCATGTCCCCCTCCACCAACAACTCCTCCTCATTTTGTCCCATGTTTCTCATCTTCCACTATTTTCTACTGCGGCTGTTCTAATTTTTTCTGCCAACCTTTGTTATATCATTGTGGCATTTGCTGTAATATAAATATCAGGCAGATGACATTGTTGATGCTATTGTCCCTCCTAACAAATTTGTTGTCATCTTTGAAGGGGTAGGCAATAAATGTCCCTTATGAGCTGCCACAGTCTGAGCTAAAATGAATACAATTTTCAAGGTGAAATTTCAGCAGGTTGGAACTTTACGGATCAAATGGTGCAAAGATTGACCATTATGGCATTTCAAGTCCAGAATGGAATTATTAGCCATCTAAGAAAAGCTAAAATTTGCAAACACTTCCCTGGTCATTCTGAGCATCTTTTGCAAGCTACAATACCTTTAAAGGGGTTATCCATCATAAGGCGATTTTAGTACTTACCTGCCAGAACTGGGCATTTCCTGTTGCATTTTGTTCTCTAAACTACACATCCCACAGTTCCATGGTTTAAAGTTTGAGGTCACTTTCCTTCCTCCCACACATCAGCCACCACACCCATTAAAACACAGTGTTTTCTAACCAGGGGGCCTAACAAGGGTGCCTATAGCTGTTGCGAAGTTGAAGCAGGATAGGCTCCCTCTGATCACTTGACTAGTGATGTCAGGTCTCGATGCACTGCAACCTGGGAAATCCCGAGACATGAGTAATTTTGTATGCTGTTAAAAATAAATATTGGGGCTATAATTAAGAAGGAATTGTGAGACCACCGTCACAAACATGTGCAGACACTATATTATGAACTACACAAACTTTACAGCCCCTGTAGCATAATCAAATAGAAAAAAGATCCTGGAAAACCGCTTTAATGAATATTTCCACCATTAAATTTATGACGTGTGCCATGCAGGGAGCAATGGCATAGTGCTCAAATGCAGAACACCACAATGTTCTTGTCATTGTTGCTGACTACGTTTCCCAGTTGTAGCTGGTGGTGGGGGGGGGGGGGGCTCAGCCTTTGCAAAATTTGCTGCTTGATACAGAACTGCAGCTGATCTGCTCTGTGACTTCTCTCACCCAGGATGATCATAGATCATAGATAGACAAACATTTCTAATTTAACCAAGCTTGACAACCATGGAGATGTTACTACTTCCCTCTAGCCTCCTTGTTGCAATGGTGCATCATCACCACTGTCATGTAAAACTTTGGCCTATTGGGTTGTGAAAGACGTACTTTCCCTGGCCATGCTGCTACATGTGTCAACCTTGGTAAGCACCTTAAAGGGGTACTCCCACCCTAGACATCTTTTATTATTGCAAAACAGGCGGGTGCCGCATGCAATAATGCGGGGGTCCCAAGCGGCGGGACCCCCGCGATCAGACATCTTATCCCCTATCCTTTGGATAGGGGATAAGATGTCTAGGGTGGGAGTACCCCTTTAAGCCAAAGCTTTTTATTTTATTTTTTTAATAATGGCTACAAAGTATCCTCCATCATGCATGTGTGCGTTGTGCCCCATCAGTTGCCTAAAGGCAGTGGAATCCGCAAAGTGATACAGCAGTGTTGACAATACCAGTAACTTGGCCAGGTAAGAGTGCAACAAGTGGCTGACTGGAAGTATATACCTGAGGAGTAGAGTAAATAAAAAAAGCAGGAGATGATGATGACGCATATGTCTATAATGACAGTGGACTAGTGTGAAAAACCTGTCTACTAGAATGATGATGGAGAAGAGGAGGGCAATCTTCCTCACATTGCATCAAATTTGGGCAATTTAATTTAACCACATGATATGGTAATTCCACTTCTATTGGAGAAAAAGAGCAGTGGTCCTATGCGTTTTAGCTTTTAAGCCACTTGGACATAGGTTGAAATTTACTGGCACTGACTGAATGCTTGCTTGATGCAGCAGCATGTTCTTAGCCATTAACCCCTTAACGACGCAGGACGTATATTTACGTCCTGCGCCGGCTCCCGCGATATGAAGCGGGATCGCGCCGCGATCCCGCATCATATCGCGTCGGTCCCGGCGCTAATCAACGGCCGGGACCCGCGGCTAATATCACACATCGCCGATCGCGGCGATGTGTGGTATTAACCCTTTAGAAGCGGCGGTCAAAGCTGACCGCCGCTTCTAAAGTGAAAGTGAAAGTGACCCGGCTGCTCAGTCGGGCTGTTCGGGACCGCCGCGGTGAAATCGCGGCGTCCCGAACAGCTGATCGGACACCGGGAGGGCTCTTACCTGCCTCCCCGGTGTCCGATCGACGAATGACTGCTCCGTGCCTGAGATCCAGGCAGGAGCAGTCAAGCGCCGATAATGCTGATCACAGGCGTGTTAATACACGCCAGTGATCAGCATTAGAGATCAGTGTGTGCAGTGTTATAGGTCCCTATGGGACCTATAACACTGCAAAAAAAATGTAAAAAAAAAGTGTTAATAAAGGTCATTTAACCCCTTCCCTAATAAAAGTTTGAATCACCCCCCTTTTCCCATAAAAAAAATAAAACAGTGTAAAAAAAATAAAAAATAAACATATGTGGTATCGCCGCGTGCGTAAATGTCCGAACTATAAAAATATATCATTTATTAAGCCGTACGGTCAATGGCGTATGCGCAAAAAAATTCCAAAGTCCAAAAAAGCGTATTTTGGTCACTTTTTATATCATTAAAAAATGAATAAAAAGTGATCAAAAAGTCCGATCAAAACAAAAATCATACCGATAAAAACTTCAGATCACGGCGCAAAAAATGAGTCCTCATACCACCCCATACGTGGAAAAATAAAAAAGTTATAGGGGTCAGAAGATGACATTTTTAAACGTATAAATTTTCCTGCATGTAGTTATGATTTTTTCCAGAAGTGCGACAAAATCAAACCTATATAAGTAGGGTATCATTTTAACCGTATGGACCTACAGAATAATGATAACGTGTAATTTTTACCGAAATATGCACTGCGTAGAAACGAAAGCCCCCAAAAGTTACAAAATGGCGTTTTTTTTTCGATTTTGTCGCACAATGATTTTTTTTTTCCGTTTTGCTGTGCATTTTTGGGTAAAATGACTAATGTCACTGCAAAGTAGAATTGGCGACGCAAAAAATAAGCCATAATATGGATTTTTAGGTGGAAAATTGAAAGGGTTATGATTTTTAAAAGGTAAGGAGGAAAAAACGAAAGTGCAAAAACGGAAAAACCCTGAGTCCTTAAGGGGTTAATATGTTACAGAAGAAGATTGATGGCTCAAAAATCAATGGCTGCATGTTTCTGTAATAACTGCCCAATGAAAAAAAACATACAATTTTTTGTTCCACTTATCTAGTTGCAAAACACTGTAGTGCAATAGAAAGAGTTCAAGCTTCCCTTGGTCACAGGCTGACATATAACAGTGTGGTCTGAATGCTTTATTGAACAATACAATGTGCAACAACAGTTTAATTGCCATTTGGAAACCAAATGACCAAAATGACCAAAAGTGGTGCTGTTTAAACATTTTATTGTATAACAATAAACTGTTGTCTCTAAAAATGGGGTAAAAAAAACAGCATTGATACCATCAACAAACAGTATTTAACTGCCCACGTGGACCTAGACTGACATATAAGTGGGATGTCTGAATGTTTACTTGATGCAGAACAATACAATTTATGGTAGCAATAAATGATATTTTATCATATTCAATTGTATTCTATTCAATTATATATATATGGTCAGCCGCATGAGGAATATCTGCAGGAAATTTTTCCTTGGACATAGGATGATATCAAACAATGTCTGCTTGCTTGATCTGACCAAATAAATGAAAAATCCCACTGCACAAGGCTATAGTGTCAATAAAGTATTTAAATGCCAATTGGACTCAGGATGATGGATAACATTGCTATCTGAATACTTGCTTGATGCTGAACAATAAAATGTTTGTTAGCACTAACAAATAGAAATAAAAACAAAACACTCTATGGAGCTATCAATAACTTTTTTTTAATTGCCACTCAGACATAGGCTGAAGTATACTGCTACTGCCTGAACGTTTATTTATTCAGTGGTACACTATCAGCTACTAATATGTACCTAAAAAAGATAAAATAATAGATGATCTGAGGAAAGGCTGATTTTGGAAAGCTTGAAATGCTGTTTGATGAATCTTTTTCACAAGTTGATGACTTTCATAATAATAAAAAAAGCATTAGAAGTATTTAATCTTATGAATGCTGGCTACATGCTTGAATAAATGTGGCGGCCTAACTCGCACTAGGCGCAATACTGTGGCAGCCCTAGCTCTGTGTGGTAAAGTAACTCAAGGTCCCTGAAAAATGAAAGAAGCAATCTGATTGATTGCCGTGGGTAACTGCACAACTCTTACTCTGCACATGTGTTGATAAATCTCCATCTATATATCTATCTCATCAGCTCCTCCTTCTCTATAGCATTCTTCAGAGATGAGCGAACTTTTGAAAAGTTCGACATGTCAGTTTCGCTGAACTTTTTCAAAATCGTTGGTTCGATTTGGCTCAAGAAGACGTGAACCAAACATGTTTCTAACACTGAAGCCCTCTCTAACACAGTTTTTAAGGCTAAGTTATGGCCACATGTGGTAACCTATGATAACTTACAGCTTCTAGAATGCTTTTGTGTCTTTGTTTTTTTTTTGGCTTTTTCACACTATAATAAAGCAGCATCAAGTATCCCTGGCTTTGGCAGATACCTGCTGGACTTAAAGGGGTACTCCACCTCTAGACATGCTATCTCCTATCCAAAGGGACATTAATGGAGGGGGCATGGCATGAAATCACTATCACGGAAGCCCCAGCCTTCCCCTTGCTTTCTGCAATTGGCCTTTGGGCTGTTTGAAATATAAACCAGCAAATCATATGATTACCTGGGGTTATCATGTGATATGCTGGTCACCTGACGTGATGCGACAGTCCCCTTATTCTGCAAGCAGAGCAAAACGCAAAGTTCCAATTAAAGCCGGGTTTGCCACGGTCGGCTCGCTCATCCCCAACATTCTGTCTCCAGACTGGACTGCATTTTGAATCTGACAGAACTGTTTTATCTGGGCATTGCCTATTAGTGTAATTTGTACGTAGCAGTACTTGGCTTTTGCCAGAACAAGAGGGCATGATGAGTAAGCTTTTGTGTGTTATTAACATAATGTAAAATTCTATACTGTAAATGTATTCCTGTTTCTTTTGTAACCAGATAGATAGAATTAGAAGAGCCACACATTCGCAGCCCAGGATAACTCCAATACCAAGTGCACACAGGTCAAGGGCCCACAAATTCATCTTTCTACAGCACTCAAGAAAGTGAAAAAGGGGAAAGGGTGTTTGTTCCATACAAAAAAAAAGCATTGTTTCAGCTGGCGTAACCCAGTCTTTATCAAGCCAAGCCTTTTTGGATGTAAGAAACCCCTTTTTTCACTATTTTGAGTGCTGTGGAAAGATCATTTTTGATATATATATATATATATATATATATATATATATATATATATATAAATAGATATGAGGTAGAAACTTTAGATATTTAGAAATATGAGACCTGGTTTAGTTGTTAATTTGACATATTATTGGCAATCTTTCAAATGTCTTAATACATTTGCAGTTAAAAGGTCATTCTTGCTGTTTGTATCTATAATTAGATGATTGCTGAAGGTTACAAATATTGTCTTAAGTTTTTTTTTTTCCAAAGGTCTGAACACAGCTGTTTATGACCTTGACTGTATGTTTTGCTCTGCTACAAAGTGAATTACAGGATGTTCAGATGCTTCTCTGGTGATAAGTGATGGATCACCATAAGCTTCTACTTTCTAGCAATAGGGCCATGTATGAAGCTACTGTTTAAGCTCTGCTGGGTAAAAAAAAATTAGATATTGTTCCCTAGAATCATTGCTGCCACTGGGCAATACCTTTGTACATACTGATTTGGGCATATTCCTACAACAGTAAATCTGTTATTTAAAATCTTCCAATCCTACCAATACACATGCATGCTTGGCCAAGCCTATGAATGGGAGAAAGCTGCTTTAAGAGATCTCTTGTGGGTGCTTATCTCCCCGAGAAGAAAATGATTGGGCCATTGAAATTTAACATACTCAATCCTGCTTTCATCTGCCACCTGCTTTTGGGGTGGGCCAGGGCCGCCAAACTTGCAAGGTTTGGCGAACATATATCTAATGTGTATGGCCAGCTTAAAGTGTCCCTTTCATTATAACAAAAAAAAACTTCAGTTTTGATTGCTCAGGGTTAGAGTACTCAGACCTCTAGATATAGCCCCATATATAGTGGGGCAAAAAAACATTTAGTCAGCCACCAATTGTGCAAGTTCTCCCACTTAAAAAGATGAGAAAGGCCTTTAGTTTTCATCATAGGTATATCTCAACCATGATAGACATAATGAGAATTTTTTTTCCCATAAAATCACATTGTCTTATTTTTAACCCCTTAAGGACGCAGGGTTTTTCCGGTTTTGCATTTTCATTTTTTCCTCATCACCTTCTAAAAATCACAACGCTTTAAATTTTGCACATAAAATTCGATATGATGGCTTATTTTTTGGGCCACCAATTCTACTTTGCAGTCATTTTACCAAAGAATCCACGGCAAAACGGCAAAAAAATTCATTGTGCGACAAAATTGAAGAAAAAATGCAATTTTGTAACTTTTGGGACTTCCGTTTCTATTTTCCGTTTTCGGTAAAAATGACACCTTATCTTTATTTTGTAGGTCCATACAAAATGATACCCTACTTATATAGGTTTGATTTTGTCGTACTTCTGAAGAAAATCCTAACTATATGCAGGAAAATTTATACATATAACTTTTTTTTATTTTTCCATGTAGGGTCCGGTATGAGGGCTAATTTTTTGCATCATAATTTGTAGTTTTTATCTGTACCATTTTTGTATTGATCGGACCTTTTGATCGCTTTTTATTCATTTTTTCATATGCTATTTTGGACTTCGGAATTTTTTTGCGCGTACACCATTGACCGTGTTGTTGAATTAATGATATATTTTTATATATCAGACATTTCCACATGCGGCAATATCACATATGTTTATTTTTATTTACACGTTTTTTTTAATGGGAAAAGGGGGGTGATTGAAATTTTATTAGGGAAGGGGTTAAATGACCTTTATTAACTTTTTTTTCACTTTTTTTTGCAGTGTTATAGCTCCAATAGGGGGCTATAACACTGCACACACTGATCTTTTACACTGATCCTTGCAAAGCCATAGCTTGGAGCAATCAAATGCCGATTGGACGCGATGGAGTAAAGGTAAGGGGACCTCCGCTCACGTGCTAGCTGATCGGGAAATCGCGATTTTATTGCGATAATCCTGATCAGCCCGACTTAGCTGCCGGGAAGCTTTCACTTTCATTTTAGACACGGCGATCAACTTTGATTGCCGCGTCTAAAGGGTTAATAGCTCGCGGCACAACGAACGGTGCCACAAGCTATTAGCCCAGGGTCCTGTCTATCATTAGCTGCCGGGACCGACCCGATATGACGCAGGGTCACGGCGTAGGGCGTACAAAGTACGCCCTACATCCTCAAGAGATTAAAGAATTTATTTGAAAATTATGGTGGAAAATAAGTATTTGGTCAATAACAAAAGTTCATCTCGATACTTTGAAATATACCCTTTGTTGGCAATGACAGAGGTCAAACATTTTCTGTAAGTATTCACAAGAATACTGGTCTTTTTGCCCATTCCTCTATGCAGATCTCCTCTAGAGCAGTAATGTTTTGGGGCTGTCACTGGGCAACACAAACTTTCTACCCCTTCCAAAGGTTTTCTGTGGGTTTGAGATCTGGAGACTGGCCTCTCCAACACCTTGAAATGCTTCTTACGAAGCCACTCCTTCATTGCCCACCTGGGAGGTGTGTTTGGGTTCATTTTCATGCTGAAAGACCCAGCCTCGTTTCATTTTCAATGCCCTTGCTGATGGAAGGAGGTTTTCATTCAAAATCTCACATTACTTGGCCCCATTCATTCTTTCCTTTACAAGGATTAGTCGTCCCGGTCCCTTTGCTGAAAAACAGCCCCAAAGCATGATGTTTCCACCCCCATGCTTCACAGTAGGTATGGTGTTCTTTGGATGCATCTCAGAATTCTTTCTCCTCCAAACACGATGAGCTGAGTTTTAACCAAAAAGTTCTACTTTGGTTTCATCTGACCATATGACATTCTTCTAATCCTCTATTGAATCATCCAAATGCTCTCTAGCAAACTTCAGACGGGCCCGGACATGTACTGGCTTAACCCCTTAAGGATGCAGGGTTTTTCCGTTTTTTGCATTTAATTTTTTCCTCATCACCTTCTAAAAATCATAACGCTTTAAATTTTGCACATAAAATTCCATATGATGGCTTATTTTTTGTGCCACCAATTCTACTTTGCAGTGACATTAGTCATTTTGCGCAGTGTATTTTTCAGTAAAAATAAAAATCATAACTACATGCAGGAAAAGTTATATGTAAAAAAATTCTCATCTTCTAACCCCTATAACTTTTTTTATTTTTCTGCGTACGGGCCGGTATGAGGACTAATTTTTTGTGATGTGTTCTTAAGTTTTTATCCGTACCATTTTTGTATTGATCAGACTTTTTGATCGCTTTTTAATCATTTTTTCATGATATAAAAAGTGACCAAAAATACAATATTTTGGACTTTGGAATTTTTTTGTGTGTACGCCATTGGCCGTGTGGTTTAATTAATGATATATTTTTATAGTTCGGACATTTCCGCACACGGCGATACCACATATGTTTATTTTTATGTACACAGTTTTTTTTATGGGAAAAGGGGGGGTGATTCAAACTTTTATTAGGGAAGGGGTTAAATGAATGTTAAATGTTAACTTTTTTTTTCACTTTTTTTGCAGTGCTATAGCTCCCATAGGGAGCTAGAGCACTGCACACACTGATCTCTTATACCGATCCCTGCAAAGCCATAGCTTTGTATGTATCAGCGAGATAGGGGCTCCATTGCTCAAGCCTGTAGCTCAGGCTTAGAGCATTCAAACGCCGACCGTCGCAATGGAGAAAGGTAAGAGGGCCTGCGCTCGTGTCCTAGCTGATCGGAATATCGCGATTTTATTGCGATGTCCCGATCAGCCCGACTGAGCTGCCGGGAAGCGTTTACTTTCATTTTTATTCACGGCGATCAACTTTGATCGCCCCGCCTAAAGGTTTAATAGTGCGCCTCACAACGATCGGTTCCGCACGCTGTTAGCCCAGGGACCGACCTGGTGTGATACGGGTTCATGGCGTGACCCAGTTTTAACCACCGGGACCGGGCGAGGGGCGTACAGAAGTTAAGGACCCAGCCAATTTTCACTGTAGGACCCGGCCATTTTTTGCATATCTGACAACTGTCACTTTAAGCATTAATAACTCTGGGATGCGATTACCTTTCATTCTAATTCCGAGATATTTTTTTGGAAAATGTTGTATTTTTTTTACTTTGAAGCTCTCTGCTCATATGGAAAATTGATATTCACAAAAAAATTATATATTGATTCACATATACAATATGTCTACTTTATATTTGCATCATTTGTTTTTACTTTTGGAAGACATCAGAGGGCTTCAAAGTATAGGAGCAATTTTCCAATTTTTCCCAAAATTTTCAAAATCTAATTTTTTCAATTTTGAAGTGGATTTGAAGGGCCTTCTTATTAGAAATACCCCATAAATGACCCCATTATAAAAACTGCACCCCTCAAAGTATTCAAAATGACATTCAAAAGGTTTGTTAACTCTTTAGGTGTTTCACAGGAATAGCAGCAAATTGAAGGAGAAAAAAAATCAAAATCTTCATTTTTTACACTGACATGTTCTTGTAGACCCAGTTTTGAATTTTTGCAAGGGGTAATAGGAGAAAAAGCCCCACAAAATGTGTAGCCTAATTTATCTTGAATAAGAAAATAACTCATATGTGTATGTCAAGTGTTCGGCAGACATAGTAGAGGGCTCAGAAGGGAAGGAGTGACAATGGGATTTTGGAGAGTGAATTTTCCTGAAATGGTTTTTGGGGGGGGCATGTCACATTTAAGAAGCCCCTATGGTGCCAGAACAGAAGAAAAAAACCCACATGGTATACCATTTTGGAAACAACACCCCTCAAGGCTCTTAACAAGGGGTACAGAGAGCCTTAACACCCCACAGGTGTTTGACGACTTTCCATTAAAGTCGGATGTGTAAATGAAAAAAAAAATTCACTAAAGTGCAGTGTTTTTCCCAAATTTACCATTTTTACAAAAGGTAATGGGAGAAAATGCCCCCCAAAGTCTGTAACTCCATCTCTTCTGAGTATGGAAATACCCCATGTTAGGATGTAAAATGCTCTCCAGGCGAACTACAATGCTCAGAAGAGAAGGAGTCACATTCGGCTTTTGGAAATCAAATTTTGCTGAAATGGTTTTTGGTGGGCATGTCACATTTAGGAAGCCCCTATGGTGCAAGCACAGCAAAAAAAAAAAACACATGGCATACTATTTTGAAAACTACACCTCACATGGAACATAACAACGATTCACGATTTTTTGTTAAAGTTGGATGTGTAAATGAAAAAAAAAAATGTTTTCACTAAAATGCATTTTTTTCCCCAAATTTTACATTTTTACAAGGGTAATAGGAGAAAATGACCCCCAAAATGTATAAATCCATTTCTTCTGAGTATGGAAATACCCCATGTGTGGACGTCAAGTGCTCTGCTGGCGCACTACAATGTTTAGAAGAGAAGGAGCGCGATTGAGCTTTTGGATAGTGAATTTGTTTGGAATGGAAGTCAGGGGCCATGTGCGTTTACAAAGCCCCAGAACAGTGGAACCCCCCCCCCCACATGTGACGCCATTTTGGAAACTACACCCCTCACAGAATTTAATAAGGGGTGCAGTTAGTATTTATACCCCACTGGCGCTTGACAGATCTTTGGAACAGTGGGCTGTGCAAATGAAAAATTACATTTTTCATTTTCAAGGACCACTGTTCAAAAAATCTGCCAGACACCTGTGGGGTGTAAATGCTCACTGTACCCCTTATTACATTACATGAGGGGGTGTCGTTTTCAAAATGGGGTCACATGTGGGGGGTCCATTGTTCTAGCAATATGGTGGCTTTGTAAACACACGTGGCCTTCAATTACGGACAAATTTTCTCTTCAAAAGCCCTATGGTGCTCACTCTCTTCTGAGCATTGTAGTGCACCAGGAGAGCACTTACGTCCACATATGGGGTTACAAATTTTAGGGGCTTTTTTACTATTTCCCCTTGTGAAAATGAAAAATTTCGGGTAAAACCAGCATTTTAGTGAAAAAATTTGTATTTTTTCATTTTCCTATCCAACTTTAATGAAAATTCGTCAAACACCTGTGGGGTTTTAAGGCTCACTATAGCCCTTGTTACGTTCCGTGAGGGGTGTAGTTTCCAAAATGGGGTCACATGAGGGTATTTATTTTATTGTGTTTATGTCAGAACCGCTGTAAAATCAGCCACCCCTGTGCAAATCACCAATTTAGGCCTCAAATGTACATAGTGCACTCTCACTCCTGAGCCTTGTTGTGCGCTCGCAGAGCATTTTACGCCCACATATAGGGTATTTATCGTACTCAGAAAAAATTGTGTTACAAATTTTGGGGGTCTTTTTTTTCCCTTTTACCGCTTGTGAAAATAAAAAGTATGGGGTAACACCAGCATGTTAGTGTAAAAATGTTAATTTTTTTACACTAACAGGCTGGTGTAGCCCCCAACTTTTCCTTTTCGTAAGGGGTAATAGGAGAAAGAGCCCCCCAAAATTTGTAGTGCAATTTCTCCCAAGTACGGAAATACCCCATATGTGGCCCTAAACTGTTTCCTTGAAATTCGACAGGGCTCTGAAGTGAGAGAGCGCCATGCGCACTTGAGGGCTAAATTAGGGATGGCATAGGGGTGGACATTGGGGTATTCTACGCCAGTGATGCCCAAACAGGGTGCCTCCAGCTGATGCTAAACTCCCAGCATGCCTGGACAGTCAGTGCCATGACTAAGACTTAGCGTTAAGTCGAAACGCATCGGTGCGTTTGGTGTTGTTCTCCCTTACATTGCTTTTATTGCTTGCTCATGCACTGGATTTTAATATGAAGAAATAAACTTGAATGTTTTATCCAGCCTTGGGAGCCGGAACTTCCTTTTCTCCTTCCTGATTGCTTCACCTGAGGACTTGGCCTCAGAGACCATCCGAAGCTCCCGCTGGTGCAGGTGTATTGTGCTATTTTCCATATACCTTGGAGACGACTGGGTGAGCTGATCTTTTTTTTTTTTTCTCTATTGTTACAGTCAGTGGCTGTCTGGAAATGCTGGGAGTTGTTGTTTTGCAACAGCTGGAGGCTCCGTATTGGAAACACTGCCGTACAATACATTTTTCATTTTTATTGGGGGGAGGGGGGGGGGTGGACAGTTTAAGGGGTTGTATATGTGGTGGTTTACCCTTTATTATGTTTTAGTGTAGTGTTTTTAGGGTACATTCACACTGGCGGGTTACGGTGAGTTTCCCGCTAGGAGCTAGGAGTTTGTGCTGCTGTGAAAAATTTACCGCAGCTCAAACTTCAAGAAACTTACTGTAAACCCGCCAGTGTGAATGTACCCTGTACATTCACATGGGGGGGGGGGGGGAACCTCCAGCTGTTTCAAACTACAACTCCCAGCATGTACTGACAGACCGTGCATGCTGGGAGTTGTACTTTTGCAACAGCAGGTTGGAAAACCTTCAGTTAGATTATGTTACCTAACTCCCTGCATGTACTGATTGTCGAAGGGCATGCTGGGAGATGTAGTTATGCAACAGCTGGAGGTACGCAACTACAACTCCCAGCATGCTGAGACAGCTGTTTGCTGTCTGGGCACGCTGGGATTTGCTGTTTTGCAACATCTGGAGAGCTACAGTTTAGAGACCACTGTATAGTGACCTCCAGATGTAGCAAAACTACAAATCCCAGCATGCCCAGACAGCAAACAGCTGTCTCAGTATGCTAGGAGTTGTAATTTTGCCAGATCTGGAGAGCTACAGTTTAGAGACCACTGTATAGTGGTCTCAAACTGTAGCCCTCCAGCTGTTGCAAAACTATAAATCCCAGCATGCCCAAACAGCTGTCTGGGCATGCTGGGAGTTGTAGTTTTGCAACATCTGGAGGGCAACAGTTTAGACACCACTGTATAGTGGTCACAAACTGAAGCCCTCTAGATGTTTCTAGGCAACTCATCGACTTCCGTAGAATCCAGGGAGCTGCATCGACGTCCTCTTCTGCCGCTGATCTCCATCACTGATCGTTGCTCCGCTGCCACAGATGGGTAAGTGGACTTCGGCGCCGGTCCTCTGTCGGTTTCCCCATTCTTCCCCGCCTACAGTGGGTGGGCAGGACAGGGAAACCGAAAGTTAACCCCCCCGCCCTGATCTGCTATTGGTCATCGCGTATATATGACCAATAGCAGGGATAGGAGGGGTGGCACCCCTGCCACCTCACTCCTATCCCTTCAGGGGGATCGTTTGTGTCTTGGACAACCCCAATCCCCCTTATTTTCCGGGTCACCAGGTCACCATAGACCCGTATGACCCGGAATTGCGCAAATCACAGGTGTGAATTTACCTGCGATTTGGCACGACCGCCGACATGGAGGGTCTGATGACCCCCCTGGGCATTTGCACGTGATGCCTGCTGAATGATTTCAGCAGGCATCCCGGTCCGATCTCTGCCGGTGCGCGACAGGGACCGGAATTGCCCATGACGTACATGTACGTCATGGGTCTTTAAGACCCAGGGTGTCATTATGTAACGTTACGTCATGGGTCCTGTAGGGGTTAAGCAGGGGTACACATCTGGCACTGCATGATTTAAGTCCCTGGCGGTGTAGTGTGTTACTGGTGATAGCCTTTGTTACTTTGGTCCCAGCTCTCTGCTGGTCATTCACTAGGTCCCGCTGTGTGGTTCTGGGATTTTTGTTCACCATTCTGGTGATCATTTTGACAGCACAGGGTGAGATCTTGCATGAAGCTCCAGATCAAGGGAAATTATCAGTGGTCTTGTATGTCTCCCATTTTCTTATAATTGCTCCCACAGTTGATTTCTTCATACCAAGTTGCTTGCCTTTTGCAGATTCAGTCTTCCCAGTCTGGTGCAGGTCTACAATTTTGTTTCTTGTGTCCTTCGATAGCTCTTTGGTCTTGGCCATCGTGAAGTTTGGAGTGTGACTGTTTGATGTTGTGGACAGGTGTCTTTTATACTGATAACAAGTATAACAAGTTCCAACAGGTGCCATTAATACAGGTAACGAGTGGAGGACAGAGGAGACTCTTAAAGAAGATTTTTTAGGTGTGTGAGCGCCAGAAATCTTGTTTGTTTGTAGGTGACCAAATACTTATTTTCCACCATAATTTGCAAATAAATTCAATAAAAATCAATGTGATTTTATGAATTTTTTTCTCATTATGTCTCTCATAGTTGAGGTATACCTACGATGATTACAGGCCTCTCTCATCTTTTTAACTGGTTAATGACCATGGACGTCTATACTCGGTCCATGTGCCGTTAACCGTTGTATGACCCGGGCTACCGACTCGAACCCGCATCATATCGGCCAGCCCCCCCAGCTGATTCTTGTAGCTGGGGACCGGCGATAATAGCCGACATGTGGCGATCACCGCGGCCAGCTATTAACCCTATTGATCGCCGCTGTCAAAGTTGATAGCGGCGTCTAAAAGGAAACTGTCAACACTCCCTGTTGGTCCAGTGTGGTGGATCGCCCCCCAGCAGCGCGATCTCAGGGGGGCGATCCACTGTGGAGGTAGCCGGAAAACTTACCTCTACTGCTGAGGCTGTCCTGGCTCTCCCATTGATAAAGCCTGGCAGGACCAGTCTTTATCAGCGGAGCACAGATCACACAGATCAATGTGTTTCTATGAATCACATTGATCTGTATGAGGAATCTAATGATAAAGTTATAGGGGTCAGAAGAGGACAATTTTAAACATACTAATTTTAGTGCATGCAGTTTTAATTTTTTTAAAGTAGTAAAATAAAGAAAATCCTATATAAATTGGGAATCATTGTAACCGTATGGACCTACAGAATAAATATATGATGTAATTTTTACGAAAAGAGCACTGCGTAGAGACGGAAGACCCCAAAACCTACAAAATAAAGTTTTTTTTCCCCAATTTTGCCCCACAAATATTTTTTTTTCTGCATTTGCCATACATTTTGTGGTGAATTGATAGGATGGCATAACAAAGTACAATTGGTGGCGCAAAAAATAAGCCCTCATATGAGTCTGTAGGTGCAAAGCGTTACGATTTTTAGAAGGTGAAAAAAAAGTGCAAAAACTGAAAAACCCGTGGCCCTTAAGGGGTTAAGTGGGAGAACTTGCATAATTGGTGGCTGACTAAATACTTTTTTGCCCCACTGTACTTCTAAGGGAGCAGGTCTTGTGCAGCAATACTGATATGACAGGGAATCAGTAAGTGAAGTGCTCTACCACTTGCTTCTCCTGGCTTGTTCTTGAGATCGGTCATGGTCTGAACACTGGGACCTCGACCAATCAAAACTTTTGGCATGGAACATGGAAGTAAAGGGTTACTTTAAGGCATATGGAAGTACTGTACAGAAGAGAGCCTATGCATCTCACTCAGCAGAACAAAATTGTTTGCATGCTTGGAGTTTTTTTATGTGAACTTTGAAGAAATTTGTTTTTAGAAGTAGTTAATCTATTACTAAATAGAACTTTATCTATTAAATTAGATTCAGTGTTGATAGCAGCCCTGACCATTTTTTCTCTCTCGCTCTAAATTATATTAACCCCTTAACGACCATGGATGTAAATGTACACCCTGGTTTGGCGGTACTTCGTGCACCAGGATGTACATTTATGTCCTGTGTATGACCGGGAGAATCGGAGTGGTGCTTGCGTCATACACGACAGGTTCCAGCTGCTATCAGCAGCCGAGGACCCGCCGTTAATGGCTGACATCTGCGATCACACGGATGTCCTCCATTAACCCCTCAGATGCCGTGATCTGTACAGATCACAGGTTCTATGGCAATGCTCACGATAAAATAGATGATCGGATCACCCGCAGCACTGCCACGGCGATCCGATCATCTGTAATGGCGGATGGAGGTCCCCTCACCTACCTCTGTCCATCTCCCGGCGTCTCCTGGTCTGGTCTGAGATCGAGCAGACCAAAGCAGGAGATAGACGATAATACTGATCAGTGCTATGTCCTTTGCATAGTCATTGAAAAAGAGGTATGAAACCTCAAAACGCGTCTGATGCAAGCAAATAAAAGAACTTTTGGATTTTACCAGTATACTTTGTATTTTGTACGCCATGCGGATTGCGTCGATCACCCAGAATTTTTTTTCTACCGCTTACTGAATCTACTATCGAGTGTGAAGAGGATACACTCAAACACCCGGACGTCTGCACCACTACCCTGATAACTCTGAATACATCAAAAGGCTCTTAAGGTTGCTGTGTGCCAAACACAACCTCACAAGGTGAGTGATCCGCCTATGTGACTCACCTGTAGTACCAACAATACAAAACATACTGCCCGATGAGAAGCTGTCTTGTGTTTTTTCCTACTGTAGTATCATGTCCTATGCATAGCACTGAACAGTATTAGCAATCAAATGATTGCTATAGATCGTCCCCTATGGGGACATAAAAGGTGTAAAAAAAAAAAAATATGTAGAAAAATGTAAAAATAAAAAGTAAAAAAAAAAAGTGAAAAATCCCCTACCCCAATAAAAATGAAAATTTCCGTTTTTCCCATTTTACCCCCAAAAAGCGTAATTTTTAAATAAACATATTTGGTATCGCCGCATGCATAAATGTCCTAACTATCAAAATATAATGGTAATGATCCCGTACGGTGAACGCCGTAAACGTAAAACATTTTTTAAAAGTCCAAAAATGCTGCTTTTTTCACATTTTCTTCAAAAATAAAGAACACATGTCCTTTTTACCGTGAATTGTACAGTGTGAAAACGAAACCCTCCAAAATGGGCAAAATTTTAATTTTCATTTAACCCCTTAAGGACTCAGACAATTTAATTTTTACGTTTTCATTTTTTCCTCCTCGCCTTCTAAAAATCATAACTCTTTAATATTGTCATCCACAGACTAGTATGAGGGCTTGTTTTTTGCGCGACCAGTTGTTCTTTGTAATGACATCACTCATTATATCATAAAATGTATTGCGCAACCAAAAAACACTATTTTTGTGGGGAAATTAAAACGAAAAACGCAATTTTGCTAATTTTGGAAGGTTTCGTTTTCACGCCGTACAATTTATGGTAAAAATGACATGTGTTCTTTATTCTGAGGGTCAATACGATTAAAATGATACCCATTATTATGTACTTTTATATTATTGTTGCGCTTAAAAAAAATCACAAACTTCTTAACCAAATTAGTACGTTTATAATTCCTTTATTTTGATGACCTCTAACTTTTTTCTTTTTCCGTATAAGCGGCAGTATGGGGGCTAATTTTTTGCGCCATGATCTTGACTTTTTTTTATACCACATTTGCATATAAAAAACTTTTAATACATTTTTATAAAAAAATTTTTAATAAAATGTATAAAAAAAAGTAGGAATTTTGGACTTTTTTTTTTCGTTCACGCCGTTCACCGTATGGGATCATTAACATTTTATTTTAATAGTTTGGACATTTACGCACGCGGCGATACCAAATATGTCTATAAAAAAAAAATTTTACGCTTTTTGGGGGTAAAATAGGAAAAAACGGACGTTTTACTTTTTTATTGGGGGAGGGGATTTTTCACTTTTTTTTTACTTTTACTTTTACATTTTTTTACATTTTTTTTACACTTGAATAGTCCCCATAGGGGACTATTCATAGCAATACCATGATTGCTAATACTGATCTGTTCTATGTATAGAACATAGAACAGATCAGTGTTTTCGGTGATCTTCTGCTCTGGTCTGCTCGATCACAGACCAGAGCAGGAGACGCCAGGAGCCGGCCGGAGGAAGGAGAGGGGACCTCCGTGCGGCGTTATGAATGATCGGATCCCCGCAGCAGCGCTGCGGGCGATCCGATCATTCATTCAAATTGCGCACTGCCGCAGATGCCGGGATCTGTATTGATCCTGGCACCTGAGGGGTTAATGGCGGACGCCCGCGAGATCGCGGGTGTCGGCCATTACCGGTGGGTCCCTGGCTGCGATCAGCAGCCGGGATCAGCCGCGCATGACACGGGCATCGCTCCGATGCCCGCAGTTATGCACAGGACGTAAATGTACGTCCTGGTGCGTTAAGTACCACCTCACCAGGACATACATTTACGTCCTGCGTCCTTAAGGGGTTAAATTTCCTCCCTAAAAATTTTTTTTTTTTGGGTTCGCCGTACATTTTATGGTAAAATGAGAGATTTCATTACAATTGGTCACACAAAAAACAAGCCCTTATATGGGTCTGTAGATGGAAATATAAAAGAGTTATGGAGTTTAGAAGGCGAGGAGGAAAAAAACGAAAATGCAAAAATAAAATTGGCCTGGTCCTTGAGGTGAAAATGGGCTTGGTCCTTAAGGGGTTAAGGACAGACCTGAGGTTTAAAAGAGTGCCATACTGTAAAGCAATGTATATATTGCTTGCTGCACAGAAGTTATTATATTACATCAGGCTGTGCAGGTTATCAAATTCTTGCTAGGAAGTAGACGGCAGACAGCAAGATATTCATCTTTAATTATTCTTACTGATACTGATCACTCTGCTCAATGTTATTCTAATGTTCAACAACTAAAACACTGCACTATAAACTTGGAAGTTACATTCCATTCATAAGATTTGGCAGAATAGACAGTGCATTGTCTTAAAGGGGTACTCTGGCGCTTAGATCTCTTATCCCCTATCCAAAAGATAGGGGATAAGATGCCTGATTGTGGGGGTCCCGCTGCCGGGGACCCCCGTGATCTTGCACACCGCACCCCGTTAAAATCAGTCCCTGGAGCATGTTCACTCCGGGTCTGATTACTGTCGATCACGGGCCAGAGCATTGTGACGTCACGGCTCTGCCCCCGTGTGATGTCACGCTCCGCCCCCTCAATGCAAGCCTATGGGAGGGGACGTGACAGATGTTTAAGCGCCGGAATACCCCTTTAATAATTATCACTAATGCATTGGTAATATTGGGATTACAGATATCCCAATTTATACATTATATGTTTATACATTTCATTTTTTTTTGTCAATTTATTATTAAGTATTGCATTATGAATTGTAACAGTAGCGTTCAAACATAAGATAAGAAACTGTCCAACTTTTTCAGATTTCTGGCTGTCACTAACCCAACAGGGGAGGCAGATTATTTTTTTTACCAATCTCAGGTTCTCTAGTTAAAGTGCTAAAAAAGCAATGTATATATAAATACTGAAAGCAGCATTTATGGCTGGGACAACTTAAAATAAAGAAGGGTATAAAAAGAGGGTCATTCTTTTTGGGTAATATAGTTGTCTCCAAAACAACAAGAAGACTTACTGAAAGCAGAGTTGCTGTGCCCAGGTCACTGACCAGCTAATTTGTTTGGCTGCACAACTGTAAACGGAGGTGCTATATGCATTTCTTGAAGGTATTTTGATGCCTAAGGCAGGGTGGAAAGTTGCGATCAAACCAGGCATGCACTTGGTCTTTCAGTCAGGGACAAGTTTAAACTGCCACTATACATTCACCAACATAATAAATATTGCTGCCATACAGTGATTGTATATTGGTCAGATACAAGGCCCATACAAGCAGTTTACTGACTATTTCATCACTCCGTAGACTATAATGGAGTATACAGCATTAATTGGATGCATGGATATCAATATTATATCCAATGACTCACAGGTGATATCTTCTCTGAGATGCTCTCTTCCCTTTCATTTTCATCTGGGTCAGACAACTATACGAAACAACAACTTTTCCTGATCAAAAAATCTAATCAGTCCCCCTAGGCCCCTACACATTATGTGTCAGATGCCTAAATTAAATCAATATTTTGGTCTAATGCATTTCTCACCAATCTCCCCTACACCCAATCTTGAGAATAAAGGGTTCACAGATTAATAAAAAGTAAAAAAAAAAAAACTTCTCCACAGATGCACAAAAACACAAATTTGCCACTTACATAGACACATCCAGATACAAAATTGTCACCTACAGATGCACTTACACAAACCTTTTCCTCTTACAGACTTGCACCTTGGCTACTTACAAACTCACCAATATACACATTCACCACTTACAGACAGATGCAGTAACATACACCTTTGCCACTTACAGACACACTTAAACTCACGAATATTCGAATAGAAAAAGGCTTTCACTGAAAAATAGCAGCACACCAAATACGTGTTAAAGAAATACCAAATTCTCTCTATTGCACATTTACCACACAAAAGTTAAGTATCATAAGATATACAAATAGATATAAAAACATTTAAAATTGGCCATAAAAGCCAAAAGCACAACAAAGAGGAGAGGCCATGAACCCCCTTGCTCTTGAAAAGCACCTGTCCCGAAAAGTGTAATAGTAATAAATTAACCCCAGTCAACATACAGCACAGCCTTAATATAGTAATAGATATCCAAAATACACTATAGGACCTAGCTAAAAATGCTCCCAAAATACTATAGATGCAATAAAATACTAAAAGTGTACACAACCATAAATGAGGCAGGCGTATCATACAGGAGGAAATCCAACAGTAGATAAAGTACAGCCAGGACTGTACTGAGTGCAATGAATGCACGATTACCACATCTGGGGTAGGTTGGAGTTCAGACTGACGCTTGTTCTAGCCCCCTGTCCCTACCTACTTGGACAATCCAAGCTAAATGGCAAAGGCATAGGCAATGTTTGGAAACAAACAGTGTGTCAAAACTATAAAGCAGTGTAGTACAAAAACAGCAAGACAAAAGAATGGACAAGGTAAATTGTCAGGTTTTAGCAGATCAGAAATTCACAAGCTACAGGGTACAGGAAATGCTGGTGAAAGAGTAAAGGACCATTATGACGGGCGGGCATCATTGTAGCTGCTGAATTTAAATATCCCACCTCTGGGAGATGAGACTGCCAGGGCCGCAACTGGTTGACCCATCACCTAACACGCCAAGTGATTTCTCTCCCGGCTTTGTGCCACATAACCAAGAAAGACTTCCAATGTAAGTCTATGGGACCATCTCAGTTGCGAAAGAGAGAGCAGGGAGAAAAGTGTGGGTCTGAGCACCCAGACCCTTACAGATTAAAACACTTGGAATATTTCTAGGACATTTTAAACGATTTTTAGGTATACTTTCAAAAATACCTATTCCTTCCTTTGTGTAACCTGCACAAGAGGGGGATGCCCGACACCTATGGGTTAATTTCCCCTCCTTTTTTAATGCTATTGACTTCTTCTTTTGAAACTTGTGCCTCTGCTAAAACCTCATGTGGCAGGTGTGCAGGCATTCAGGATGTAAAGGGGTGGGGTCTTTATAGAGTGCATGGTTGGAATAATAGGAGAACTAGTAGCCTTACATAGTGACATTAGAAAAGAGGTGAAGGCAAGCGAGAAGGTGTGCAAAGCTGTCGCATTTAGGCAGTTTGGATCTGCCTGCTAGACACTTTTATCCACTGTTATCTTCAAGAAAGGTAGAGTTTGCTTTTATATCCTATCCAATGACGTCTACAGCTCTAAACAGAAAATACAGCTGACAGATTTCCTACACCATAGGTTTAGATTCCAATGATTTCCTGACAATTATATTCTCAATGCATCTCTGGAGTGAGAGTTCATGAATGCATCATTCACAGTTTTATCCTACAAGATCAACACAATTCTTTTCCAGCTACTCTTCTGATTAGCTATTGTTCCTGTTTTGTCCCTGACTGAATTCTAAAATATATGAATGAAAATCTCTCATTATAAAATGCATTCATCCATGGTCATTTAATGGACCACTGATTTTTATATAACTAAATCTTCACAACCAAAACATTGCGATGCACAAGTAGAGAGGTGCAGTAAGCGACCACTGACTGACCGGCTGAGGCAAGGCAATGTTCCTTTGGCGGTTCTGCCCGCGTTCTCAAACCTCTGGCTTGAGAAAGAGGGCAGAACCACCAAAGGAACATTGCGTCGCCTCAGCCGGTCAGTCAGCGGACGCTGACCGCACCTCTATACTTGAGCATCGGAATGTTTTAAAAAGTTTACAAATAAAGCGGACCTTTGATTTTCCCTGGGTGAGTGCAGTCTTACTTTTTTTCTTCATGGACTGTTAAACAACAAGTAGTGTTTGTCCATTGCCAGGCAGAGTCTCCACAGGGGATGGTGGGAAACACACAGTTACACAACTATGATACATGCTCTCCAGATGCCATGTAACTCCCCCCCCCCCTTTCGTGATCGTGCTGCGGAGGGTGCGATCCACCCAACTAGACCACCAAGGACTGTTTAAAGGTGCCTTTAGACTCCGCTGTCAGCTTTAAAAGCGGCAATCTAAAAGGTTAATAGCCAGCTGTGGTGATTGCTGCATGCCTGCTATTTGCAGGGCCCACAGCTACTGAAATCAGCTTGGGGGTCGCCGGCTATGAAGCCGTCTCGAGTCGGGAGCCTGCTCCATACACTCTGACCAGCATCATTATGTGACACAAAGGGGTTAAGTGTAATAATCGCGTTTATCTCTTTTTTAGCCAATAATGGTAAACGAATATTATGTTTTAGTGTGCGAATATTATGTTTTAGTGTGTAATATGCTTAACATTCACTTCATGCCTCGTCCATTTGCTTAAATACTCATTATTTCATTTAGAGAAAATCTGCAAAAGTTTAATAGTCAGTTTGGTATTAATTTGACCCCGAATGGCAGTAATTTTTATCTGCATACATTAGTGCATTGCACCATATTGTTAAATTCAGTACCAAATTATATGCTTAAGGTTTTTTTGTTTGTTTGTTTTTTTTTTTTTTTGGGGGGGGGGGTATATTGTATTTGTAGCCCAGATGTTTAAACTACAGTGCTATTTTCCTCCTCACTGTCTTCTCTTTTCTTTACAATCTAGAGGTATTTTTTAAGAAGTGGATGGACATTTAAATCCTACAGATAGGAAAATGGGGTCTAGAGGTTACACAATGTGTTTGATGATGGTTACACATTTGTTACTATTGTTTAAATTACGCAAAACCATAATGGATATATTGGATAAAGCTAGTGTTTCCTAAAAAAATTAAGATATAAATAGATAAAAATATAAAAACATAATTAGAATGAATTTTACAAAATCTACGAAAACATCATGCCATTTAATATATTTGGTCAGTTTTTAACTGCCTTTAAGTATGAAAATTAAATGTAGATTTGCATAAAAATTTTAACCATTATTTTGCTTTAGTGTTGCTAATCGTACTTAAAAAAAAAAAAGAGAAAAACACCACCTACCTTCTGGTCAACTTCACCCATGTATCCAACATAGTACAGTGAGTACAGCTTGCAGATGCATTTTACCACATTTTAAAACATTTTACTACCATTATAATTTACAGTTTACCTAGCTACAGTACATCCTTTTCTGTACTTTACAAATGTATCATAAGCATCATCAGCATAAATAGGTAAAACATGTGTCTAACGCCTAATCAAAAAAGGATGAAAGGGAAGGGAAGACGAAAGGGAAGAAAAATAAACATTTCTAGCATTTGAAATTAGTAATTGTAAATAAAGAAGTACAATGTATTATTCTACATGACAGTTAAGTGGATGAAAAGGTCAGTCTCTTCACTTTAGATTACTTTCTACATTTATTCATAAAACAAATGTAATAAAATATGTCAGTTTAAAGAAAAAAGGAGCGAAGATTGATAATCTTAGTCTGTTTTTTGCATGACAGCATATGCTATAAACAGGACATGCCCTTGAGAAGCTCAATATCAGTAAATTGCAGCACAAACACAGTTCATGCCTTGGTGTTTCCATTAAAAAGGTACTCTGGCACTAAGACAACTTATCCCGTATTCGAATGATATGGGAAAAGATGACTGATTGCGGGGGTCCCACCGCTGCAATTTTTCATGGAGCACCCTGCTATAAAGCCTCCGGAGAGAACATCGCTCTGGGTCTGATGACTCATGATCATGGGGCTGGAGTATTGTGATGCCATGCCCCCTCCCATAGGCTTGAATTGAGGGGGCTGAGTGTGATGGCACACTTTGCGGGGGTCCCCAGTGGTTAGCCCCCCGCGATCAGACATCTTATCCCCTATCCTTTGGATAGGAGATAAGATGTCTTAGTGCCTGGAATACCCCTTTAAGCAAGTTATAAGAATTACTAGTAAAGTAATATAGCTGTCACATTCAGCAGGAATATGTGCAGCCCTGGGCTCACCCACAGCCTGAAGTTATGCCCTAAGCCACAGAACCCCCAACCAGCCGGTCCCTTTACTGAGGCGTAGCGATGTCAAAACATTAACCCCTTAAGGATGCAGGGTTTTTCCGTTTTTGCATTTTCATTTTTTCTTCATATGATTCTAAAAATCATAACGCTTTAAATTTTGCACATACAATTCCATATGATGGCTTATTTTTTGCGCCACCAATTCTACTATGAAGTGACATTAGTCATTTTACCCAAAAATCCACAGCAAAACGGAAAAAAAATCATTGTTCGACAAACTTTAGGGGGCTTCCGTTTCTACGCAGTGCATTTTTCAGTAAAAATGACACCTTATCTTTATTCTGTAGGTCCATACGGTTAAAATGATACCTTACTTATATAGGTTGGATATTGTCGTACTTCGGAAGAAAATCATAACTACATGCAGAAAAATGTTAAAAATTCTCATCTTCCTACTCCTATAACTTTTTTATTTTTCCAGGAACGGGCTGGTATGAGTATGACTTTTTGATAGCTTTTTATTCATTTTTTCATGATATAGAAAGTGACCAAAAATACACTACTTTGGACTTTGGAATTTTTTTTACGCATTCGCCATTGATCGTGCAATTTAATTAACAATATATTTTTATAGTTCGGACATTTGTGCACGCGGCGATACCACATATGTTTATTAAAATTTTTATTTACACAGTTTTTTTTATGGGAAAAGGGGGGTGATTCAAACTTTTATTAGGGAAGGGTTTAAATTACCTTTGTTAACTTTTTCACATTTTTTTTTTTTGCAGTGCTATAGCTCCCATAGGGACCTATAACACTGCACACACTGATCTTTTACCCTGATCCCTGCAAAGCCATAGCTTTGCATGGATCAGCTAGATAGGTGCTCGATTGCTCAAGCTCAGGCTTGGAGCAATAAAACCCAGATCGGACGCGGTGGTCAACTTTGATCGCCGCGTCTGAAGGGTTAATAGCGTGCGGCCCAACGGTCGCTGCCGCGCGCTGTTAGCCCAGGGTCCCGGCTATGAATAGTAGCCGGGACCGACCCGGTGTGATGTGGGGCCATGGTGTAACCCCCCTTTAAACACCGGGACCGGGCTCAGGTCATACAGGTAAACCCTGAGTCCTTAAGAGGTTAACGAAAGTTCGTCAATCACCTGCAAAATTCAGCCTCCAAAAGCCAAATGTCGCTCCTTCCCTTCTGAGCCCTCTAGTGCACCCACAGAGCACTTTACATCCACATATGAAGTATTTCCTTACTCGAGAGAAATGGGGTTACAAATTTTGGGGGGCATTTTCTTCTATTACTCCTTGTGAAAATGAAAAGTTTGGGGTAACACCAGCATTTTTGTGTTTAAAAATCAGATTTTTCATTTTCACGTCCGACTTTAACGAAAGTTTGTCAATCACCTGTGGGGTATAATGGCTCAATTTACCCCTTGTTATGTTCCTTGAGGGGTGTAGTTTCCAAAATAGTATGCCATGTTTTTTTATTTTTACTGTTCTGACATGCGACATGCTCCCCAAAAACCATTTCAGCAAAATTCACTCTCCCATTGTTGCTCCTTCTCTTCTGAGCCCTCTATTGCACCCAAAGAGCACTTTACATCCACATATGAGGTATTTCCTTACTCAAGAGAATATTAATTACAAATTTTGGGGGACCTTTTTACCTTTACCCCTGGTAAAAATTAAAACAATGGGGCTACAATAACATGTTAGTGTAAAAAATTGAGATTTTGATTTTTCTTCTCCATTTTGCTGCTATTCCTGTGAAACACCTAAAGGTTAACAAACTTTTTGAATGTCATTTTGAATACTTTGAGGGGTCAGTTTTCATAATGGGGTCCATCATAGGGGATTTTCAACATAAAGACCCTCAAATTCACTTCTAAACTTAACTGGTCCCTGAAAAGTTCTGATTTAGAAATTTCTGTGAAAAATTGGAAAATTGCTGCTATACTTTGAAGCCCTCTGATGTCTTCAAAAAGTAAAAACATGTCAACTTTATGATGCAAACATAAAGTTAACATATTGTATATGTGAATCAATATATGATTTATGTGACATGTCCCTTTTCCTTACAAGCAGAGATCTTCAAAGTTAGAAAAATGCAAAATTTTCAAAATTTTCCTGAAATTTTTGAATTTCAGTAAAGTATCAATGAAAATTTACCACTAACATAAATTAGAATATGTCACGAAAAAACTATCTCAGAATCAAATTTATAAGTAAAAGCATCCCAGAGTTATTAATGCATGAAGTGATAGAGGTCAGATTTGAAAAAAATGCTCCTGTCCTTAGGGTTATTATGGGCTCCGTCCCCAAGGGGTTAATTATATACATTTAAATATAAAAGAAAGAGAAAAGAGCACCCCTTTCATTTGTGGTAGCATATTGGTGTCAGTACCAGCACCACTGATGGTAGCAGCAGCCTGGTAGTAGTAGCAGCATCAAAATCAGCAAGCAAAAGTTGCCCATGTCTTCCGGGGGTTGTGTGGTTTCAGAAGATAATATGGCCATTGCGGACTGGTTGGCAAAGTGGAAATGTTCTTCCTAGTTGTTCTGTTCTTTGTCTTTGCTAAGAATAAGTGTAACACTCACGGAGGTAGTGGATCCGCTGTACCGGTGTGGAAGATGGCATGGGCCATACCAGGGAGCGGAGTCTAAGGTGCCGCTGGTTTTCACCAGAGCCCACCGCAAAGCGGGATGGACTTGCTGCGGCAGGTGGCACCCAGGTCGCTACACCTGGCACGACTCATCCACACAGACTGCTGAGATGAAATATAGCACAGGAAATATGAGGCAACTCTTAGTCAGGACTAGCAGAAGGTCAGGGCTGGCGGCACAGATACATGGTCAGGAAACGTAACAGGAGGTCAGCAGGCAGGCGGCACAGAAGCAAGGTCAGGTCAAGGTGCGGAAGGTCAGAACACAGGCAGGGCTTATACACAATAACGCTTTCTCTTAGGCACAGGGCACACAAAGATCCGGCAAGTTAGAGGCAGGTGCACATACTTATAAGGAAGGGACAGGTGCAAACACTAATTGAGGGCGCACTTGCCCTTTAAATCTCAGAGCTCTGGTGCGCGCGTGCACTAGGAGGCGGGAACGCATGCTGGGGAACAGAACCAATGGAGAAGCCAGCAGGAGCAAGAGGTAAGTGATAGCCCGAGATTTGCATGCGGGCATGTCCCGCAATGCGAATCACTGAAGCATCGGAAGAAGGAGGGGGAGAGCGCTCACGGCCAGAGTGCTCGACACATCAATAAGGATAACTTTAGCCAAGAGGAGGAGTTGTGTGATGACAACCAGCCTTTTGAAGGTATTGCAGAAGTGTTGAAGGGAAAGCAATGGCCGAGAATAGCACTAGTGGGACTGGTGGTAATAGGTGTGGGGCTGATACTGTAACGCATCATGGTGGATATGCTGAAGGGGAGCAAGAAGCCCATGATCAGACATCAGAAGTTCATGCTGAGAGGAGTGACGATGACAATGAGGAGGTGATCACGATGTGTTGGACAGAATGTGGGAACCAAATGAGGAGGAGGTGACATTGTCAGAGCAGGAGGATAGTGGTACTGACAATGAAAAAGAGCATAGGCGAAGTAGGGCTAGAACATTTGTCGAACATACCAGATGTAGGTCTGCTGGTCTGATCAGCTCAGGTGACGGTAGAGCTGCTACATCTGCAGGCTTAAGAAAAAAACCTTCCAGAGGAGGAGCACAGTCAGGTAGGGGAAACTGTGGTAATGTACCATCTCTGCAAACATAAAGTAAGCCATATCCAGGCTTACTGATTGCCCAGAGGGTAATTGATGTCAACTTGAGACCCTTGAGCAGTTGACATCAATTACCCTCTGAGCAATCAGTGACAGACACCTCATGCTCCATCCTCAGAAACCAGCACCAACCAACAAGAGCACACCTGCTTTGACACGAGATCCTGCCCGGCGAAGCCTCGGCTCCCAGCAGCATTCGCTGTACAGGTCAATGCGTCTCACTGACAACTACCTATCACGGCTTGCAGCGCTGCCGGAGGGAACCAGCGAGGCTTAACAACGGGTGAGCGGTAAACAGTCCCATTTTCTACTTTACAGGAGCAGCCAAAAGACTTGCATTTCTCCATACAGGAGCACCACTACAGCACAGAGTGCTGCACCTATAAACTGCACTGCCTTTTTTACAGGAGAAGATCGGAGCACTAAGCTCAGCGCCGCTACATAGCAGTGATTTGGAACATTTCTTTTGTCCACAGGAACATTAGCACATAGTTAATATTTTCCACAGGATTACATGGATGTCACCTACAACTCCACAAGTAATCAATCCATAATCTGCTCATAACAGGTCTTTTAGCAATAGACATTGCATAAGATTACTAATCAACCTCCACATGTTACAGTAAGGGGTTACTCTTTTTTGACCTGCAGTCTGGATTGGCAGCTGCAGTGTGTGATATCCATACTCAGGAGTGAGGATCCACATTATGGAACTAATGCAGCTAAGGGGGTTGCTAAAAGACCTGTTATGAGCAGATTATGGATTGATTACGTGTTGAGTTGTAGGTGACATCCATAAATTTGGGGCCATCTGTGTCTTACTGATTAGTGAAAGTGGAATGTGTTTTCAATCTGATGTGGAATGTGTTTTCTATATGATGTGGAAAGAAACTATCGACAATGAGGGGTAGTCACTATACCGGGATACCTACTTTAGAGAATAATTTTACAATACGGATGATCTGACTCCCTTGTACTTGTGATGGACCTGTAGGTGTTTCCCTTTATCATAATTTCTAAATATCTTAAATCTACCTAGCACTTATGAGGATCAAGGAACTACAAGCAATCTGCTCAGCAATTCAATGTGATTTATGTGAAGTGCTAAGTGAATATCTGTCTTATCAATCTATGTTTACCTCTTGCTGCAATTTTGTATGTTTTATATGCATTTATTACATGTATGCCTTATTGTATGTGGATTTCTCGCTCCTGTTTGTTATTCTGTGATCCCCTGATGAACCCATGTATTATACCAGATACACGGGGAAACGCTTTGGGACTTTATGGATGTCTATATCAGGAGAAAGGTGTTTACTCGGTAGGATATTATCACCTGTAGATTTTATAATATATTTGGTCAATTGTGTATTGTGTAATAGGGTTTATTATGAATTGGGGTTTATAATAAAGTGATAATTCTAGCAATTTTTAGTGAATTGTTTGTTACTCTTTTTAGCAAATTCCATTATTCTTTTAACTCATTGATATATATGTGATCTTTTTTATACTATTATTAGGTAATACATTTGATATATGTAATCTATTTATTATTGTGTATATATTTGTGTGCAGAGCAGGCGAACACAAGGGCCCTGCGCCACACCTCCTTTTGCTAAAATCCTGTTTTATCACACAGTACAAATAAATTAATTATTTTTCACACTTTATGGTTCAATCTTGATTTTCCTTACTCCGTTCCCTCATCTCTCTATATTCTTTTTTTCCCCTTTTTCTCCCTTTTCCCCGGCTTATTTCTTTCTTATCCCTCCCTCCCCGCTCCCCCCCCCCTCAAAACACTTCCCTCTCCACATATCCCAACCAGGTGGAACCTTGGAACCAGAGGACTGAACTCCCTTCAGGCACAGGTCAATAGATATATTGAATAGGAACTATCAAAACCATTTTTCTCACTGATAAAATATTGCTTCTTAAAATGATTGGAGATGAATACTTCTGTGATACTGTCAATCATAGAACAACACAGACACCTACTATGTTCACAAGGAAATGTACCTACTGAAGTGTCAGTTTGGCTAGAATTTAATGTAATTCACCGAAGATGATACAGACTAACCATGTTACGTAAGTTTCTGGATCTACAAAAGGTCATGAATGGTGAGGCAGTAATTTGCCTAGAATTGAGTCCCCAATGGCTCACTAAAACTTCTTTAATGTTGTCAGCAGCACAATTGTAATTTGTAATTAAATTGTATTTGTGTACACTTTGAGTCTACTGATCATTTAGGTCTGTATTGACAACAGTTGTGGGACCTGGCAATTTTAGTTGTACCAAATGTAATGGATGTGTATATATATGTGTGTATATATATATATATATATATATATATATATATATATATATATATAAAGTTTATATACTGTATATGTAAAATGCCCATTTTGGACAAAGCCACCCCTCCCCCTAATGTTATTCTGCTCCTTCCTGTTTGGCCCCCACCATCGAATAGAGGAAATTGCTGGCTAGCACGCAAGAGGACTTGAAGCCCACTGAATTTTAACAAAGGACTATACTTTATATGGATGCCAGGACTAAGAACCCCCCCTCCCCCCCTTGTGAGTATTTGTAACTGACATGTTTTGGTATACTTCGGTATAGGGAATTCTGTATACAAATTTTTCCGGGAGTAAGATAGTTACAAGATCACTGATAGAATCCATATCAGCTGGCGTCCAATGTGGGGCCTGGGTTTTTCGATCATAATCTAGTCATGCAAAATTTGGGCATCATTTTGTATCAAAGGAGATGGAGCTTAGGCGGTGAGCAATTCTGGAATTATGGTAAGGACACCTTCCTGTACTTAGCCACAGTGCCTCTGTCTTCCCCTTTGTTTATCTTGATGCCTTAAGTTGACCGGCTTGTGACGAACAGAGACAGGTAATTCTCGCCCAGTGTCATTAACCTTGTACCTGTCACATTTCATACTGTCACATTTCATACTGCCAGAGTGTGTATGAAATGTGAGTGAGTAAGCAGGATCCTGGCAGGAGGGCTTGATTGGGTCACCTGGGAGGATTGAGTTGTTTGGCGTGAGCTGATGATTCGAAGAAAGGGTTTCAGTGGAGTTTTGGCGCAGGACGCCAATTAAATGGGCCTGTGTCCCTTAGGGGAATTGAATTTTCCAGTAGACTGCCATCTAGGAAATTGTGTATACGGTACTCGGAACTCTTAAAATAACATATTTCCAGGGACTCTCCCCAAAAATAACATATCCTCGGGACCCTCTTCCCATAGTAACTGATTGAATATGTGGTATATGTCATAGTCATGTTTTGTCTTAATGTATCCATGGATAATTGTTAAATTAGCTAATAATTCAGATGAAGAGAGGGAGTAGATCTTCCCTTTCTAATACTAGACCTAGTTATAAAAGGAAGAACTGCATTTAAATGCATTAGTGTTTTAAAGATATCTCCTAAAGTACAGGAGGGGTTGAGCTGTGGGCTCTAGATGAGACACGGAGAAGCAGGGAGTAGGATTATGGAGCTGCAGTTGTAGCCTGACCTCACTGATAGAGTTGCTGAAAGGAAAGGGGGAGGGAAACTGTAGGGGGCCACCATCAGCCCTAGAGAATGAGCAGAAATACTAAGGAAAGAATGTATGAGTGTGCAAAGATGGGAAACTTATGGAAGCTGGATAAAGTGAAAAAGAGTGTGAATATATAAAGGGATTAATAGAAGGTATGATAACATTTGTAGTACCCTCAGAAATTTCAAATCTGTGTCTGTGTGGTCAACTAAGTTGCTGATTAGGATTTTCCAATTATCTCCCAAAGAATGTTCCTAAGTGGAATTGGATATAGTAGCTTGAGTAGTCAAATAAAAGTATGCATTGTTGTTGAAGAAAAAGAATGAGTTAGTCCAAAAGTTAAAGATTTTGTTAGCAGCTGAATAGGGGTAGGGATAGAAAATGGTAAGAGAAATATCATATATTCAATGAAGAGAGACTTTGTTTTAGTGTGCTAGATACCATGAATGGAAAATGGAGATTGAGTGAGGGAAACAAAGGAATGTGGGGGGAAGGGAATGGGAAAATACAGATGAAATACCTTCTGTGCCATCTGTATCCAATGTTGAAGGGAGTAACCAGCCACCACCATCTTTGGTCATGTTTCCATTGTGGTGCTAAAGATCCTTTCTGGAGTGATACTTGTTATAGCTGTGGCGTGCACTGGCTGCACCCTAAAATCACCCCCATGGTTTCTTCTTCCATATATCCCATGCTTACTCCATATGGGGGGCAGCCATGTTACCACCCCCCAAAGTGAAGTTCCTCCCCCAGCAGTCATATTGGCTCACCTAGTTATTTCCACCTCCTCCCCCAGCAGCCATATCGGCTCATCCAATTATTCCCACTTCTCCCACATTCATTTTAGTTCTTTATTCCCACCTCTACCCCCGGCAGCCATGTAAGCCCAACTAGTATAACGAAGTATGTATGATGTAGATAAATGAATTAGCAATACATGGAGTAATGACTAGTGAACATTTCTGGTGAAGCTGTTTATGTAAGTGTTCATGTTGTAATGGATCACTTTTAAATTGGTAAAGAACAAAAGAAAATCCATGTGGTATTAATTGAACCTATTTGATAATATTTTATTCATTTCCTAATAAGTTTTGTTTTTACAGTTAACAGGATGGATGCCAAGAAGGAAATGCAATTCTTGTTCTGATTATATTATAGGAGTAACCAGAGAAGAAGTTTGGCCAAGAAAAATGAAATTAAATAAAATAAATAAAAAAAAGTGATCACTATTAAATTCATAAATATTACAAGGGATCGACCGGTCATCAGTTTGGCCGATATTATCGGCTGATATTCACGATTTTGGACGTTATCGGTATCGGCAATTACCTAGCCAATAATCCGATAATGCCATGCCCCCCACCACCGCACCGTGCCACACTGCCCCGGCCGCTGCCTCATTGCCTCCCGCTTGCGTCCTCAATGCGACGTCACCGTCATTGCGCACAGTGACAGCTCAGGAGAACGGTGCCGGAGACAGAAGTAGAGCGGACCCCGGGCCTGGGAACAGGTAATTATAAAACCGGGAATAGGGGAGGCAATGTGGCAGCGGCGGCGGTCTCTGGTCGGAGCGGTGCGGTGCGGTGCGGGGGGGGGGGGGGGGATGGGATGCGGTGTGGTGGGATGTGGTGCGGGGGGAGTGCGGTGCGCCGGGTAGTGTTGCCGGGGGGGATAAATAGCCGTTAACTTATACCGGAATATCGGTATAAGTTATCGGCTATCGACCCTAACCTCCACAGAATATCAGTATCGGCCCTAAAAAACTATATCGGTCGATCCCTAAATATTACCTTAAGCATTTAATATCAGCTAATGGTTTATTGATTATAAATTATGTGCATTGAAGGTGATTTTTCCCAATTTTTGGAAGAGCTCTGTATATTTTTTATTCTTTTACATTTGTGGTGAGAATGTGGGCCCTGTGTGTTGTGCATTGAATATTTGTAAATGTTGATATTGTTACATGTTACATGGGTCTTGTATGTCTCTTGAGGTAAAGTAACACAGAAATCCAGTCAGATACTAAACTTTCAAGTGTTGTTGAAGACTGACCAAACCTGAGGAAGAACAAAAAGCCAGACTCAAAGGGGCGGTGACCAGTGAAGTAGAGGAGTAGGAGGAGAAAGGTGGGGCTTATAGGAAGATTGACAGCCTTGGTCTACTGAAACACAGTCACATTAAATTGAAGAAACTACATATCTATTGTTTAAACTTGAGTGTGTTTATAGTACCTGCATACACACGATGATATACCTATACATGCTACATTGCATTTATTTGCATAACATCAATTTTGAGTGGATAATTTTATAATGATAATTTAGTGTAATAAGAAGATGCTGATTGTCTTAAACTTTTAAGGTAAAAAAATTCAAGAGCCATGATAGGATATCAGAGAATCCATGGTTGATGCTGAGTTATAAATGTATGCTTGTTTCAAGTAATGTAAAGATGTAATACATAAGACAGGATATATGGTGACCACACGAAGAATGAAGTTCTACTGCAATAAACTTCTCGATCTGAGCTGGTGGTTCAGAATAGTAGAGTTGATGATATTCACTGAGATGTGTAAGATATCTGAAGGTAAGACATAATGAGTACGGGTACACTTTTATTACCGTCCACAAGTATGGGCCTATTGGAGTGAAGGCTTTCTTGAATCCTTGGGCAAACCAATCAAAATGTAGAATCTGTAGTTTTTAATTCAAGTGTTCAAAGTCCTAGAGCTAGAGAAGGTGGCCATCATAAAGATCATATAGGTACCAGGCAAGGCTTCAGTATAGGGTGCAGGAGTACATCGGCGCTGAACGGACCCAGGACACAGCAGGTAAGAAAGTAAAATCCAATTTATTTGATGCAACGCGTTTCCCTGGGCAAGCACAGATTCATCAGGCATGCCTGATGAATCTGTGCTTTGGCAGGGAAACGTGTTGCTTCAAATAAATTGGATTTTACTTTCTTACCTGCTGTGTCCTAGGTCCGTTCAGCACCGATGTACTCCTGCACCCTATACTGAAGCCTTGTCTTGTACCTATACGTTGTGGAATCCACACCAGGAGGGCCGCAGACGGACCATGGTATCCAAGCAATTTCCATTGTTGTGTATGAGGCTACACAACCACCCAGGGTGAGCAGTTTAAAATTAGCTTCTACTCTCCCCTCCCCTCCTCTCCGGTGGTATTACCCTATGGAGCGCCTTCTCTCCTGTTTTGAAGAAAACAAACCTGAGAAGCAAAGGGGGCTGGATGGTGGAGAATGCTGCAAAGGCTGCAGTGCTCCTGTCCTCCCAGAGTTATGGTACAGAGTGTACAGGTGGTTGGGGAAGTGTGGATCTGTCTGGTTAGGTCTCTTGAAGGAATCAGCAATGCATGCTGAAAGAGACCAATGGAAGAACAGGGCAAAGACGGCATCTGGAGAGTTGGTAAGAAACTGCATTGCCAGCAGTCTTGTACTCCATGGTAACATATATGACCCCAAACACTAAGCAGAAGGGAACTACGTGTGTAGTAATGTCCGTACATTGGGTGGCCTCAGGATTCAACAATGCAGAAAGAAGGTTTGTACAGACTTCATTATTTACATATGTTATGACCTAGGTAAAACAATAAAGCTACCCGACCAACAATCTCCATAATAATTTTACCTGTTTCAGAGAATATGAGTAGATTTCATCTAACTGCCTAACGTGGACCAATGTAAGTATGTCCTTGTCTGACTGTACTGATTCCCTAACAATAGATACAGTAAAGAATACAACTAAGAAGGTAAAGTGGTCATTTTAAGGGGGGATTGTAATGGATGTATATATATATATGTGTGTGTGTGTGTGTGTGTGTGTGTATATATATATATATATATATATATATATATATATATATTTATAGAGGACGTGAAGCATGCTGAATCTTAACAAAGGACTATACCTTATATGGATGCCAGGACTAAGAACACCCCCCCCCCCCCTTAT
This sequence comes from Hyla sarda, assembly GCF_029499605.1. NCBI lineage: Eukaryota > Metazoa > Chordata > Amphibia > Anura > Hylidae > Hyla > Hyla sarda. Next base: position 371,599,959 of record NC_079192.1, on the reverse strand, counting down.
GAGGATGGGAACTTATGTTAATTGCAGTGGTGATATAAGGTTGAACGGATTGCAATAAAGGGCAGAGTGGAAGCAGAACTTTGAAGTATTTGAAACTGACATGGCTCCATTTGACTTACTTTGGTATACTTCAGTATAGGGAACTCTGTATACAAATTTGGGCGGGTGTAAGATAGTTACAAGATCACTGATAAAATTCATATCACAAATCTGGCTGTTTTTTTTATTACCCTATTACCCTTACCCTATTAAAGTCTTTTGTCAGGATTGATTTTGGGTACCCTTTACTCTTAAAATGATGTTGTAAAACCGAGGATTGTTTTAAAATCTAGAGTACAATTTTTTATTACCCATAAATATTGCTACGGCATGTTACAGATCCATTTTGGATCACGTCAAATAGCAATCTCAGTTTCATGTTACATAGTGTATTACGTCATCTCACACTTAAACATAATAATGATATCAGTCAGATAAAACTCATTATCATTGAAACAATCCCTATTCATATTCGCAATAGATTCCAAAAACTTAACAACATAGAATCCTTTAGGATTTTCACCTTGTGGACGTTGTTCCCTGGTAGTTTAAATGAAACTATAGAGAATGCTCATTGAAACGGAGAAATATTTTAGTGATACACATTGCTTTTATATGTTTTATATATTTTTTATATATAGTCTCTCTAAGAATAGTTTTGTCCACTCTTCTGAGTTCCGGATTTGTCTGTTGCATAGCTGTTGTATTGGAGACATTACCCTATAAGCTGTATGTTTCTCCTCCTAAGAGAAGATGCTATGCATAGATTGTCTGTCCTTAGATGGTTTTGTCTAAATTGCCTACTCTGCTCTATTGTAAATGGAAACACATTATAAGTATAAAAAGAATACTTTAAAAAAATGGTCTATAACACTTAAATTGTATATCAAAGGGGTTATCTGGGATTATTCCAAACATTTCTGCCCCAAAAACGGATGTTTAAATTTTTTCAAGCAAGGATAAAGGTGAACAAGAGCTTTGCTGCATTTTGCTGGATCACTCATAGGCCTCTTCTCGAACCAGTGCTATCCTGTATGCCATGTCAGGGGTAACCTCCCTGGATATACCTCTCTGATATCTCTCATTTCACAGAGTTTATACTATGCAATGCACCCCCCCCCCAAAAAAAAATAGACCCTCAACCAGTAGTTCATGTAATTTTGACTGTTAGCTAGAGTATCAGATAGCTATTACATCTACACATATCTGCAGAAAATATCTTGCCAAATTATTTTACAAAAGTATATATGTGACAGCAGCATTATTTAAAGAGACAATGATACACTCTTTCAAGCTACTTTTCAGTATATATATTGTACTGGATTGGATCAAGGGGTCTAGGACAAGAAATTGGGTTGACAGTCCCTGCTCCATTCCAGATGTTACCATGCCATTCTATGCTGTTTGTGTATGGCACCACAGAAACTGTACCCATTGCAGGTAATGTAAATACAAAATGTGATGTTTATACATATATTATTTACAAACATATTTATGGAAAAAAATCCATAGACATATGTTGTACATTTTTATTCACCTAGATATGCTCTATTTCCTTTTTTTATATCCACAAGATTATGGTAACAGTACAAATTGTATCTCATCTTGTTTTTCATTACTGTCTGATGGTTCATACAACTGGTCAACCTCATTACATGTTATGAAGCATCATATATTGTCCCTTTCTGTGTCTGAAAACTGTGACATAATGCAATTGCTTGCCTAGTCATGGATGGAAGCATCAGCATGCTGGATAGCAGGCATTCAGGCAACAGTAACATCTACAGTGATGAAGCTTTTAATATGCTGTGTATTTGATGTGCTACAGTAAAGACATGTTCCCTTCTCCTCCCCGGGACATGATATGATTTTATATTCATGAGTGACTGGTTTTTCTTATGCACATGAATAACAAAGTCTACACTAGACTTCCTGAACAAGGTGTTTTGGCATCTAATGCTAAACTGCTAATTTGTGCATGTCAGTCCCATACCACTTTTGTAACAGCAGATATTTTACAGAGTATTTTATTTGCTTCTGAAAGTCAATATTACACTGGAAGAAAATACAGATGTGTGGTTCATATACTTAAATGGGCAAATGCCTTTTTCCACACATGGAGAATTTCTCTGCTTGAAGAGTATATATATATATATATATATATATATATATATATATATATATACTTGTACAGCAATTACTTTCAATGCTGCATTGCATCTAAAAATATTTAATAAAAGACACCGCTGATCCTGTATGCCTCTATTGTTACAGACTATATAAATCACCTGTGTATTTGTCACATGCCTCTCCCTGAGAAGACACAACTCAGGCTTCTTTAAACACATTCTTTACTGTATCTTGAGAACAAAGGATTTTACCGTAACTTGACCACACATTATTTTTCTGTACCTCTACCCTTATTAAACACAATTTGAACTGAGGCTGGTAACATCAAATCCCCAGGAACTAACCCTAATGCTATAGGTTCTTGGTGACACAAAGTAAAGGATTCCCCTCTATGGGTCACTAGAATAGCTTTCCTCTATTACACAATATTCTCAAGGGCAAACAATAATCTCTTGGATGCATTGTATCCCCAGTAATGCAGTAGAGAACCATCGGGGCCCTCTGTGAGTTGCTATCCACTACCTTTGGTGGAGAACCACTATCACCTCAGAGAGTGGTTGGTCTGAATGTACTCTAGATTCTAAGTTCTACCACCAAGGCACCTTGTTTTCTTTAGCATCTTTGGCCCCTACAGAAATGAAGGGAGCATGTGTCGCCTGCAGAACATGCTCCCTTTGAGAGCTGGGCTCCATTATGGAGATTGCGGGGCGTCCAAGCAGTTAGACCCTCCATGATCAGATACCTATCTCTTATTCTATAGATAGGGGATAAGTTGTTTTTCACTGGAGACCACTGATAGCTTCACATTTTTTGCTGACAAAAAGTAAAGATGACAGTAAACTAACATACACATTCTAGCACTGTGCTTGAGTTTTCTTCTCCATAAGGTACATTAGCAGGGTTCATGAAGGAAGTCAGGCTGGGTTGGTCCTACAGGGGGTGATAACTTCTAGAACCTTACCTCTAATTCTCACATTTAATCCCATTGCCCTGGGATCTTGTCCTACTTTATTTTGAAGATCATTCACCTCCTGTTATTTTAAGTCAATCTACTCACCCATCATATTGTGATGGAATTTTCCTGGCACACCCCAAAATGGAGTAACACTGCTGTCATGATACACACCAAGCCAAACTAGGGGACACAAAGCAGGGGGAACTATACAGGGTGAGACAGTACATGTTGTGACAACAACACAGAGTGCATCAGAGAAAGGTTTATGTCATGATTAGAGATGAGCAAATTGAAGCAGATGAACCCAAATTTGTTACGAATTTCAGGATTTATTCGATTCACAACAAATGTGAATATCGCCGCGATTCTATCGTGCAAATCGCTTCATAAAACTCAATTTTACAGCGTTCCAGGCTCCAGGACACTTAAAATGGCAGATCCGCATGTCAGTACATGGAGCAGGGGATGCTGAGAAGGCAAGGCGGGAAGGGAGGTAGGCGGCATGACCATGAATCACATACAGGATACAACCTATCAGCAGCCAGTTAGCCCTGTGATGTCACAGCCCTATAGCTCATTTCATGCCATTCACTGCAGAGAGAGAGGATGGCTTCGTGTCTCTGTGTGTTACAATTGATCATACTGAATTGATCATACCGTAGCATTCCACTTCCAACTGCTAGTCACATCAACGTTGTGGACAGAGAGCAGTACAGTGCTTTGCTTGTTGTCATTGAGAAGGATTTTTACGCTAGCCATAAACCTCCCAGTAACTTCATTTATCATTTTTTTAGAGAGGGGCAGGTAGCTTTTTGTTGCCTCATACATATCAACAAGCTGCCTTAACTTCATGAACCGTATCACAGGAGGCAGGAATGATTTTACGTGCATACCACATACCTACATCTCAGAAGTGTACCATATTGTACTTAATCTGTCAAGGGCCTACATACTGTGAAAGGCCAGGGAAAACAAATCACTGGCTGTTGTTTCATGAAAATATGTTTTCCAAGTGTACTGTAGTGCATTTTTTGCCCTCATACGTGCAAACCACATATCTACATCTAAGTAGTTAACTTTTTTGTACCTCTTAATCTGTAACAAGCATACCTACTGTAAAATGCCAGGGAAAACTAATCACTGGCTATTGTTTTATGAAAATACGTTTTCCAAGTGTATTGTAGCGCATTTTTTTGCCCTCATACGTGCATACCACATACCTACATCTAAGTAGTGTACCATATTGTACCTGTTAATCTGTCAAGGGCCTACATACTGTGAAAGTCCAAGTAATAGTACTCACCGGCTGGTGTTTTACAAAAATGCAGAGTTTTTAATGCGTATTGTAGCGCATTTTTCTGTCCTTATACATGCATACCGCATACGTACATCTAAGTAGTGTACCATTTTGTACTTGTTAATCTGTCAAGGGCCTACATACTGTGAAAGTCCAAGCACTAGTACTCACCGGCTGATGTCTTACAAAAATACAGAGTTTTTAAAGGGTATTGTAGTGCATTTTTCTGCCCTCATCAGTGCATACCGCATACGTACATCTAAATATTGTACTATTTTGTACTTGTAAATCTATCAAGGGCCTACATACTGTGAAAGGACAGTCACAAGTAATCACCTGCTGCTGTTCTAGACAAATATTGTTTGAAGAGTAGTGAAACGTATTGTAATACCCTCATATACTGGCTAAGTATGTCAGGCAGAGAAGTGCCAGGACGTGCACAGAGGAGTGGCAGAGACCTAAATCCTTCAGGCAGAGGTCGCAGCAGACTAGAGGCGAGTGGCAGCAGGAGTCGCAGCGAGAGGCCCGAGCTCCCGTTATCAGCCAGCGGTCGTGTCTCGACCAGCAATCCATCTGCCGTCGTTGATTGGTTAACACGGTCATCCACTTCATCACAAGTGACATCTGATACCCCCAGTCAACAGTCGTTGTGTTCCTCAGACACAACCCTCAGTTGGCATGGCCCGGGAGTAATCCCTGTCCTCCCATTGCCTCTGTCCTATGCTGTTCCCTTTCCTACAGAAGTATATTATGATGTGGGTTCAGCTCCATTATTCACTGAGGATGATCTAAGGACCGAGGACAGTCAGCAGCTACTGCCCAGCCAAGAAGGGGAGGAGACATGTGCCGCTTCCTCTGATAGGTGGGCAAGTAGTGATGAGAAGAGTGACGTGGGAGGCAGAGTTGCCAGGGTTGAGAGTCCTGAAGCAGACACTGTTGAAGAACATGAGGAGGACATCAGTGACGGCCAGACACAACTCGATGATGATGAAGCCTCATTGCAATTGGGAGCCAGGTGCAGAAGGGGCTTAATCATCATCAGGAGAAGAGAGTTGCAGGTTGCCGTGAGGCAGCAGCTGAGCCAGCAAGGTGGTAGCATGGTTGGCAGTCAGCATGGTGGAAGAAGTGGAAATTCTGGAGCCAAACGTGCTGGGGGAGACAACCTGCTTCTCAGCAGCCTACCTTTCCAGGAGATAGTGGAACAGGGGTTCCTGGACACGGCAGCAGTAGCAGTCAATTAGTGCCGACAGTTGGTAGGAAAATCAGCTACTTAGCGGTGTGGCAGTTTTTCATCAAATGGGCACTGCCACAATTTTTTTTATTTGATATGTTGTAGTATTTATGTACTACAACATATCTCTAATACACTTTTATTATTTTATTTTCCATTAAAATGCTTTAATTTACATTTCTCCCTCCTAGTGGGTCTCCCTCCTAGTGGCCGGCTGCAGCCTGGGGTGACGTTACGTTTGAATTCGGTCGGCCGGGCATCGGTCTGAATTCAGTCAGGCTGCGCTCGCTCCCTGCCAGTCAATCAGACAGGCAGGAGCGAGCGCTTTGAAGGAAGAGGAATGCGCGCAGGCTCCCTGGCCTCGCATGGTGGCCCCGGCTCCCAGGGATCGTTAAAATATTGTGGCAGGAGGTGGGGGGGTGGGTTGCACGTTCAACTATACAGTATGTTTCCCCACTACAACTCCCAGCATGCCTTGACAGCCAATAGATGTCAGGGAAAGCTGGGAGTTGTAGTGGGGAAACAGCTGGAGGGACACTGAATAGGTGAACTAAGAGGGGGAGGGGGAGTGGGTTGAGCAGAGCGGCATGGCGGGGCCGGGGGGTTGCGGGCTGCGCGGTGGGGAGGGGGCACACTGAATGGGTGAACTAAGGGGGGGGGGAGGGGGAGTGAGTTGAGCGGCGGGGAGCGGGATGTGCGGCCATCACAGATACGGTGTTCACCTATACAGTATGTCTCCAGTTGTTTCCCCACTACAACTCCTAGCATGCCCTGACAGCCAGTAGATGGCAGGGCAGGCTGGGAGTTGCAGTATGGAAACAGCTGGAGGTACACTGAATAGGTGAACTAAGGGCGGAAGTGTGCCCCCCCAGCAGGCATCAGTGATGTCGTGCCTGCTGGGGAAGTCTGCTTGGTAGCACACTAACAGGCAGACAAAAGGCATTTTTTATATGTAAAAAAAAAAGGCAGGGAGGGGGTTAGGGATAGATGGGCAATAGGCAGGGACAGAAAAAAAAGGATGGTGGGAGCTACCCTTCAAGCATCCGGAGGAGGTTCACATAGCCACATGCAAGATATTTCGGCAGAAGGTGAAGCGTGGCCAGGGTCCCAATGTTGGCACCACAGCCCTGCTTCAACACATGCTTTGCCACCATAAAGCGGCCTGGGAGAACCATGGCTCCTATGTTGTGGTCCAGACTGCTGCATCACCCAGCGGCCAGCCGCTTCCTCCTTCAGCCAGCCAAGGCTCCACCACCTCAGCCGAAGGGAGCTGTGTGTCATACCCTCCTTCTTTCGCTCCAGATGCTCCTGCTTCTCCCACTTTTAGTCAGCCATTCCGTCAACAATCCATCCGCGAAGCCATGTCCAAGAGACAACAGTATGCGCCCACTCATCCAACGGCACAGAAGCTGAATGTGCTCCTGTCTAAGTTGCTGGTGCTGCAGTCCCTCCCTTTTCAACTGGTGAACTCTGCACCTTTCAGAGAACTGATGGCTTGTGCCGAGCCGAGGTGGAGAGTACCAAGCCGTCATTTCTTCAAGAAGGCAGTACCAGCCCTGCACAATTTTGTGGAAGAGAAGGTGGGCCAGTCCTTGAGCCTGTCGGTTTGTACCAAAGTGCATGGCAGCACCGATGTCTGGAGCTGTAACTACGATCAGGAACAATACATGTCCTTTCACTGGGTGAATATGGTTCCTGCAAAGCCACAACCCCAACTTGGACAGGTCACGCCTCTTTCTCCGCCACGCTTTCAGTCCGTTGGTCCTGTGACAGTGTGTGACTCCACCTCCTCATCCTCCACTGTGTCCTCAGCCTCCACTGCCCAGACAAGTCTTAGTGGCCCTTCAGCATACCATGTGTGCAGGGCACGGCGGTGTCAGGCTGTTCTTCACATGGAATTCCACCCTGCATATGTTGGACCGACTGTACGAACAAAGAAAAGCCATCACCAATTTCTTGATCATCCAAGCGGCTAGGGGTAATCTCGTGTGTAACTTCAATGTGAACCAGTGGCAGCTCATACGTGACACCTGCCGTTTACAGAGAGATCCTACACAGTCAGGTGGCTGATGCCAATCGGCCCCATCGTCCATCCACTAGCAGGTCTTACTCGGGGGACCCTCTGCGCTCACCTTCCACTGTCATGGCTGCTGGGGAGGGGTGGGGTGGCAGGAGCAGTACCAGCTCCATCAGCAGCAGCCTGAGTCTACAGTAGCTGATGAGTACCTTTCTTCACCCGCATAGTGAAACAACTTATCAGCAGCAGGTAGACATGGAGCAGGGCCTGAACCAGCAGGTGGTGGCATACCTTGACATGCACATGCCAACACACCTTGAATATCCGCTGGACTTCTGGGCAGCCAAACTTTATTTGTGGCCGCAACTTGCAGAGTTTGCCCTGGAAAAGCTGCCCGGCCAGTTGTGTGGCATCAGAGCGGCTGTTTAGTGCGGTGGGGGCCATAGTCACCCCAAGGAGAACTCGTCTGTCCATGAAAAATATGGAGAGACTGACCTTTGTAAAGATGAATCAAGCATGGATCAGCCATGATTTCCACCAACCAATGCCAGATGCATCAGAGTAGATTGACCATGGTGCTACACCAATACTGCACAAATATGGATAGTACAAAACTGATTTAAGCCACTGCTCCCCAGTTACAAACTTTACAGCCACCTTCATCACTGGGTACTGGTATTGCCACCCACCGCACCACTCTGTCACCGGGTCACTTTCAGGACTCCTGATGATGCTTCTGCCACCTCCATGCTGTTTTATTCAGCCACTATTTTGTCCCCTTATGCTCCTGCCAACACCAGGCTGTGTCATTCAGGCTATATATACTCTCCCAGCATTATTGCCATGTTGATACCAGACCATTAATAAAAGGAATATTGCCAAGAATTAGCAGAAACAGGGAACTGTGGATACTGACCACCGGCTGTTGGAATGGACTGACAATCCCAGGTGGTAGATTTACCATTTTGAAGTTCCTCAGTTTCAGTAGGCTTTATGTCGTTTATTCTTTGTTGTTGTTCTTCAGTAGTGTTGCTCGCGAATATTCGCAATGCAAATTTTATTCGCGAATATCGCATATTCGCGAATTTGCGAATATAGCACTATATATTCGTAATTACGAATATTTTTTTTACATTTTTTTTTCCTTCACAGTACACATCACAGTGATCACTTCCTCTCTGCTTCCAGCTTGTGTGATGTAAAGAAGGCTCTAATACTACTGTGTGAGACTGGTGCTCGAATTTTCGCATATGCGAAAATAAAACGCGAATATTACGAATATGCGAATTTAGCGAATATATGATGAATATTCGTCCATATATTCGCGAAATATCGCAAATTCGAATATGGCCTATGCCGCTCAACACTATTCTTCAGTTGCAGAATTAAGTTGCATTATGTTTTCCTGTTCCTCTGATGAGCTAATGTCACTGGAACACTCAATACTCATATTGTCATTTAATGAAGGATCCTTTTCTTCAGAGAACGTATCTATCATTTTATTATTTTGAATGTCAGGTGGTATTCTGACAATTTTTGTGAAGCCCTGGGGTCTCCTCATGCTTCAGCCAACTCTAGGCTGTGCTATTCAGACACTATATGGTCTCCTCCTACTGATGCCACCTCCAGGCTCTGTCATTGTGCTGACTTGTGACATGGGACTCCTTGTTAGATTAGGTCCTTTGTACCCACACGCCGGGGCCCGGGCCACTAAAACTTGGGAGTTAAAAGTTCAATTTCAAAATCGTCAATTTCAATTTCAAAACCTTAGATTTCTATTTAAAATTCTTGTATTTCAATGGTCTCCTCATGCTTCAGCCACCTTCAGGCTGTACCATTCAGACACTAAATGGGCTCCTTATGGTTTCCCCACCTCCAGGCTTTGTCATTCAACCAATATATTATTTTCTGATGCTACTGGGACTGGGATATTAACTTCAAATATGTTTTGGTAGCACTAGCTAACATAAATGCTTAATTGAGATTTCAAGATTGATCTTTGAATGTATGGGGTTATGAAACCCTCTGGTGTACTGCTGATGCCTGCTCCTTACTGTGTGTTTCAGAAACGACTTGGCTTATTGATGCTTCTGGGCTTGGGCCTTCAATTTTTGGATGTTTAGCACAAGCTAAATACATGCTTAATAGAAATTTAAACATTGATCTTTCAATGTAAGGGGTTATTAAACCCTCTTGGGTACTGCTGATGCCTGCTCCTGACTGTGTTTTTCAGGAAATACTTGGCTTATTGATGCTTCTGGGCTTGGCCCTTACATTTTTGGATGTTTAGCACTAGCTAAATACATTCTTAATAGAAATTTCAACATTGATCTTTCAATGTAAGGGGTAACGAAACCCTCTTGGGTACTGCTGATGCCTTTCCCTGATGCCTGATGCCTTTCCCCTTAAGGACGCAGGGTTTTTCCGTTTTTGCATTTTAATTTTTTCCTCATCACCTTCTAAAAATCATAACACTTTCAATTTTGCACATACAATTCCATATGCTAGCTTATTTTTTGCACCACCAATTCTTCTTTGCTGTGACATTAGTCATTTTACCCAAAAATCCACAGTGAAACGCAAAAAAAAATCATTGTGCAACAAAATTGAGGAAAAAATTTCATTTTGCAACTTTTGGAGGCTTTCTTTTCTACGCAGTGCATTTTTCGGTAAAAAATAACACCTTATCTTTATTCTGTAGGTCTATACGGTTAAAATGATACCCTACTTATATAGGTTGGATATTGCCGTACTTCAGAAAAAAATCATAACTACATGCAGGAAAATTTATATGTAAAAAATTCTCATCTTCTAACCCCTATAATTTTTTTATTTTTCTGCTTAAGGGCCGGTTTGAGGACTCATTTTTTGCGCCGTGTTCTGAAGTTTTTATTGGTACCATTTTTGTATTGATCGGATTTTTTGATGGATTTTTATTCATTTTTTCATGATATAAAAAGTTAGCAAAAATATGCTATTTTGGACATTGGAATTTTTTTGCGCGTACGCCATTGACCGTGCGGTTTAATTAATGATATATTTTTATAGTTCAGACATTTCCACATTCCCATAGGGAGCTATAGCACTGCACACACTGATCTCTTATGCTGATCGCAGCAAAGCCATAGCTTTGCATGGATCAGCGAGATAGGGGCTCGATTGCTCAAGCCTGTAGCTCAGGCTTGGAGCAATCAAATGCTGATCGGACGCGACGGAGCAAGGTAAGGGGTCTCCGCTCGCGTCCTAGCTGATCAGAACATTGCGATGTCCCGATCAGCCCGACTGAGCTGCCGGTAAGCGTTTACTTTCACTTTCAGATGCGGCAGTCAAATTTGGTCGCCGCTTCTGAAGGGCTAATAGCGAGCGGCACAACGATCGGTGCCGCATGCTATTAGCCCAGGGTCCTGGCTATGACTCGCAGCCGGGACCGACCCGGTGTGATGCGGGGTCTCTTTGTGACCCTGTTTTAAACACTGGGACCGGGCGAGGGGCGTACAGGTATGCCATTTGACCTGAAGGAGTTAATTGTAGGAGTTGTGAACCCCTCTTGTGTACTCCTGCTTCCTGCTCCACTCTGTCAACCCGTTGGTCCTGTGACAGTGTGCAACTCCGCCTTCTCTTCCTCCACCTCCACTGCCCGGACAAGTCTCAGTGGCCCTTCAGCATACCATGTGTGCAGGGCATGGCGGTGTCACACTGTTCTTCACATGGTTTGCCTTGGTGAAAAGTGTTGGAAACAATGGCTGGTCAGGGCAATGGGGACGTTGCGCCTACATCTCACGGCCACATGAGCCCTGTGGGGGCTTTTTAGATTTGGCCCTTTGTACGTACATGCCGGGGTCCAGGACACTAAAACATAAGTGTTAAAAGTTAAATTTCAAAATCATTAATTTAAATTTCAAAATCTTAAATTTGAATAAAAAAATCATACATTTCAATGGTCTCCTCATGCTTCAGCCAACTCCAGGTTGTGTCATTCAGGCAATATATGGTTTACTGATACTGCTGCTGGGCCTGGGAATAATTTTTTTTAATGGTAGGTAGCGCTAGCTATCCACAATCTTCATTTTAAATTTCAAAAATTCTTGTGTTTTTTTGGGGAGGATTGTGAAGCCCTGGGGTCTCCTCATGCTTCAGCCAACTCCAGGCTTTATCATGCAGGCAATATATGGTTTACTGATACTGCTGCTGGGCCTGGGAATAAAAATGTTGCTATGCTAGGTAGCACTAGCTATCCAAAATCTTAATTTTAAATTTCAACAAATTCTTGTGTTTTTTGAGGGGGGATTGTGAAGCCCTGTTGTGTACTCATGCTTCAGCCAACTCCAGGCTGTGTCATTCTGGCAATATATGGTTTACTGGTACTGCTGCTGGGCCTGGGAATAAAAATGTTGTTATGCTAGGTAGCACTAGCTATCCACATATTCTTGTGTTTTTTGGGGGGGGGGGGGTTGTGAAGCCCTGGGGTCTCCTCATGCTTCAGCCAACTCCAGGCTGTTTCATTCAGGCAATAAATGGTTTACTGATACTGCTGCTAGGCCTGGGTCTGGGAATAAAAATGTTGTTATGATAGGTAGCACTAGCTATCCAAAATCTTCGGTTTACATTTCTGAATTCATCTTTTAATATTAGGGATTGTGAAGGCCTAGTGTCTACTCATGCTGCTGCCAACTCCTGGCTGTGCCATTCAGCCACTATACGGTCTCCTCATGCTGCCAACACCTCCACGCTGTGTCATTCAGCCACTATATGGTCTCCTCATACTGATGCCACCTCCAGGCTCTGTCATTGTGCCGCTCTGCGGCGGTGATTCTAAAAGTGATGCCGGTAATCTGCATGTTATTCTGAATAACAGTATTATTTCACTACCCCAGCACACTCCATGTGCTTGCTAGAACACACCAAAGTGTTCTATACCCCTATTGAGGCTCTCTGTAGGCCAGAAATAGACGTTTTTAATATAGATTTGCCGCAAATAAATTTCGATCGTAACAATTTTTTTCAAAAAATTTGTCGAGTATGCCAATTCGAATTTTTGAAAAGTTCGCTCATCTCTAGTCATGACATTTTGTCACACTTTGTAGGTCTGTAGGAAGACCCCGAGTGATTATTATGTAAATTAAGCCCTTTGGGTGCTCCATGTCATGATGTAGTGTTGAATTGTTTTCATGATAAATAGCAATTTCTAATTAAACTTGAGGAATGGTAAAGGTGGACATGTGTGTATTAGTGACTGATATATGTCTTTCTTCACAGGAGAATGGTTTATGGGAGAAATAAAACAGACAAAAGAAAGCAAAGAGTACCCCCTCCATACTATACACTATTTCATGAGCATTTAAACATGCAAGAAATTGAGTCATTTGAGTGCTGTTGACTTATTCTAGAAATGCAATATTTGTTCATGAATTGTTTTCAGAACATGACAAACATATCAAAGTCATGCATATCAAATCTAGTGGATCATGCCATTGCCAAAATACATCCTAACCTCTCGATGCTCCTGCCACCACAGGAGCCTACTGGGCCCTTACACTGGGGGGCCTGCTGGAACCCTTTTCTTTCTGAGCACCAAGAGATTGGGCAAAACCTGAGATTGTGCAAATCAACTAGCTGTAGAGGATTGAGTGCAATGTATTGAAAGGGTCTGTAGATGTAAACTGTTTATTTACCCTTATTTATTACAGTTCACTGTGAATAGTGACTGTCCGCCTCTTCCTATGCAGATTTTCCTTTCTATTAAGAGTAAGCTCATACACCAAGGAAGTATTTTATGTGCAGCTGCAGAGTTTCAATGTACTGTGCCATAATATGCAATTGCATCCTGGAACTGGAACCTGAGGGGGCACAAGAGGTTCACCTTTTCATATTATGAAACCAGTACTATAAATAACACGTTGGGAGGTGCTTGGTACAGATTTTGTATTAATGTTCAGAAACATAGTGTTACCATTCTGCTGAAATGGTCATATTATTAAGTTTAATTATATTATACATTCTTCTTTTAACCCAGTGTAAATCCTCTACAAATCAATAGCTATTTGGGATCTTTTCCAAAAGGTTAGTGGGGACATATAAGGCTAAGTTTCCATTTGTTTTTTTTCTGGCAGTTTTTGGAAAACTGCCACTGCAGTTTTTGGAAAACTGCCACTGCAGTTTTTGGAAAACTGCCACTGCAGGTTTTTGGAAAACTGCCACTGTAGTTTTTGAGCCAAAGTCAGAAGTGGATCCATAAGGGAGGAGAAGTGTAAGTCTTTCCTTTATATGTTCTATTTCATTTGAATACACTTCTGGCTTTGGCTCAAAAACTGCAGTGGCAGTTTTCCAAAAACTGCCAGAAAAAAAACCAAGTAAAAACTTAGCCTAAAGGTGCCTTATCTTGATTCCTGGCATATTAAGATATTATACTGCCCTTGTGAAGTTGAGATAAGTTATTCTTACAAAGTTATTCTCACATACATAACTTTAACATTGCTCTTTAATTACCGTCCTTATTTTGATCCTGGTGCATTATGATATCCTAATACAAGATAACAATAAATCTGTTTTTAATATGGCAGGATATTACAGAGCACTTTATTATTACCCATTATTATAGTTATTTTAATTCGTCATCCTCTTACCCTAGACCATTTAGCACAGAATGAAAGAGGAATATATGATACACATTCAAAAGTATCAAGCATAACGCTTGTAAACATCTGAATCTCTTACCTCACTCTCTGCCCTTAATGTATAATCATTCTCTGGCATCTGTCTTGCAAAAAGTGTTTCATCTGCTGAGTAAAAAGTCCATGGTTGTGGTTGGTTTGAAGTTGCATTATAGTCTTCCTGTGCATTGAAGTACAGTGGAGTGAAGTTATAATCCCTTTTTTTATTCTCTGTCAAGGTCCAGTCATTCTTCAAATAATCCTCAGGTCTAGATACCATGTTTATGCTTCTGAAAGCTTTGACATATTTAACCCCAATATATGATACAACAGCAAGTAAAAAGATACTCGAGATACAAGAAATAGCAATGATCAAATGCCCATTAAAGTTTGCAATGACCATGTTATCCTTACCTAATACTACGTTATTGTCCAGTTCTTCTTCTTTAGATTGCAAGAGAGTGATAGTTACCACTGTCATTGCAGATTTTGGGGGTTCTCCATGATCTTTGATCATAATGAATATATTTTGCAAATCTTCATCAGTTTCTTCAGCAATTCTTGCTACAATTATATCCCCTGTATATAGCTCTACCCTGAAGAGAGAATTGTTGGTATAGGAAATCATTTCATACCTGAGCCAGGCATTATAGCCAGAATCTAGATCAAATGCTTTAATTTTGGTAACTACATGTCCTACTTGAGTTGATCTCCAGACTTCTCCGGTAAACAATGAAGGTAGTATTTGCGGTGAGTTATCATTTTGGTCCTGAATAAACACAGTGAGGCTTGTCGTACTGCTTAAAGATGGTGACCCATGATCTTTGACTTCAATTCCTACACAGAACATTTGTATTTTTTCATAATCTAGTGATTTTACCAGAAAAACTTCGCCTGAATCAGAATGGATTGTGATTAAACTAGAAGACTTAACTCCTTCAATACTACTTGGCAATAGAGAATAAGAAAGCCTAGCATTTTCAATACTGTCCCTGTCTAAAGCTGAAACTTGTACAATCAAAGTTTCAGGAAGTGAATTCTCGGGGAATACAACCTTATATGAGGACTGTTTAAACACTGGGGGATTATCATTCACATCTGACACAGTGAAAGTTATAGACATAGCTGAAGATAAAGGAGGAAATCCAGAATCACTAGCTGAAATCAGAATATTATACTCTTCTATAGATTCTCTATCAAGGCTACTTTTGAGAACCAAGGAATAATAATTTAAGAATGTGGATTCTAATGTGAATGGAAGGTGGTCAGGTATTTTACAAGATACTTTGCTATTGTTTCCAGAATCTCTATCGGTGATGGTAAAAAGGGCTAATACAAAGCCAGGTTTTGCATCTTCTTTGATGATACTTGACAAGGATGTCACTTTAATTTCTGGAGAATTGTCATTGACATCAGTTATTTCCACAATGACCCTACAGTGTCCTGTCAGTGGCAGCTGACCGTGATCTTTCGCTCGTACTTGCAGCTCATAACATGTTCTTTTTTCATAGTCAATATTAGATCGGAGACTAATGTCACCATTTTCCCTGTCAATATCAAATATCTGCTGCACATTTCTTGGCACGATGCTGCTAAATGAGTATTCAATGTCACTATTCCTGCCATCATCATTATCGGTTGCATTGAGGGTCATGAGTACAGTTCCTACTGGATAGTTTTCTGGTATAGTTACTCTGTATAGGGACTCTGAAAAGACTGGTGGATTATCATTAGCATCTTGCACTAGAATCTTAATCTGAGTTGTTCCAGTCATCTTTAGCCTGCCACAGTCAGTTGCTGTTAGAGTTAATATATAGATTGCTTGTTGCTCTCTATCTAAAGCATTTTTTAATACCAGTGCTAATGATTTAATTTTGTAATCACTTATATGGGCATCTATATCAAACACATTACTTGGACTCACAAAATAAGAGCAAACTGAATTGGAGCTGGCATCTGGATCAAAAGCTTCTTCTATTGGGAACTGGCTGCCAGGATCAGTTGACTCAGCAATTGCCAAAATTATTTCCCGTTCTTTGAAGCATGGTGCATTGTCATTAATATCTAGGATATTTATTTCTACATGATAAAGTACTAACGGCATATCCAAAACAATTCCCAGTCTTATCACACAATGTACACTGCTACCACATAGCTCTTCCCGGTCAATCGCATTTGAAATGTGCAGAGTTCCAGTAATAGAGTTAATGTCGAAATACTGAATCTTAGTATCATAAGTCATGTGAAACTTACGATTGAAGAGAAGTTTTGGGTCCATTTGTAAATCTTGTGCCAGATTCCCAATTATGGTTCCTTTCCCTAGTTCTTCCATAATTGTATAACTTATTTGCCCGTTTGTAACATCAGTCAAATAAATCAACAGGTGTATCCAAATCCCCCAAGGCAAGATCCAGTGCTTCAGTGCTAATCCCATATTGCAGGAGGGATGACTCAAAGCCACAAGTGTTTGAAGACAAGGATTGTGGAAATATATAATGCGATTTCAGGTATCTATTGTTATTCTTGATTTATGACGGGCATGACATAAAATATATATGCATTATTTATTCACTTTAGCCTGACACTTTGACAGACTAATACATAGTGACATCTTGTGGCCTCGATGAGTATTATTAGGCTCATCATGCTTAAAGTCTTAGCACTGTTTCAGCAAATAAAGTTTATTATAAAATGTATTTTCTATGTTAATTAATTGCAGAGTTCAATTTTGTATACGTAATCAAATAGTTTACATAGTAAATAAAACACCTGTAGGTCCATAACAGGACCAGGACAGATTTATATCTACTGAAAGCAAAAAGGAAAGGATCCTTTAAAATGACTGCAAGAGATCCTGATGGAGCAATACAGAAGGTGTATTTGAACAACATTTGTATAACATGTATTTGTAAAACATTTCATTAAACAAACCTTAACATTTATTTTCTGCACTTTGATGGATACTGCAATGATATTGATGATGACTGTAGAAATTGTATGTTGCATTACATTGTGCAATGTGCATTACATAGTTGCAACAACACTTTTTGTATGTTTGGAAGATCTCATAACAGGACCTAGAACAATTTTGTTATATCTTTCTAGAAATAGGTAGAAACATCAAGGCAGTTCCATCTTGATTTTTATCACATTTCTTTAACCCCTTAAGGACCAGGCCCATTTTGGCCTTGAGGACCAGACCAATTTTATTTTTGCATTTTCGTTTTTTCCTCCTTGCCTTCTAAAAATCATAACTCATTTATATTTCCATATGAGGGCTTGTTTTTTGCCTCACCAATTTTACTTTGTAATGACATCACTTATTTTACCATAAAATGTACGGCGCAACCAAACAAATATTATTTATGTGGGAAAATCGAAAAGAAAACCGCAATTTAGCAAATTTTGGAAGGTTTTGTTTTCACGCTGTACACTTTCCGGTAAAAATGACATGTTTTCTTTATTCTGTGGGTCAATACAAATAAAATGATACCCATTGTTATATGCTTTTCTATAATTATGCCTCTTAAAAAAAATCTCAAACCACCTATAACTTTCTAATTTTTCCGTATATGGGGCAGTATGAGGGCTAATTTTTTCGCCATGATCTGTAGTTTTTATAAGGACCACTTTTACTTAGGTTTTACTTTTTATAATTTTTTAATAAATTTTTTTGTGAATAAAATGTGACAAAAAAAGCAGCAATTTTGGATTTTTTTAAAATTTTTTTACATTTACGCTGTTCACCGTACGGGATGCTTAACAATATATTTTAATAATTCAGACTTTTACGCACGTGGCGATACTAAATATGTGCATTAATAATTTTTTTATGCTTTTTGGGGGGAAGAATGGGAAAAACTGATGTTTTACCTTTTTATTGGGGGAGGGGATTTTTCAATTTTTTTAACTTTTTTATTTAAAATTTTATTTTTACTTTTTTTTACACTTTTATAGTCCCCATAGGGGAATATTTATAGCAATCAGTTGATTGCTAATACTGTTCAGTGCTATGCATAGGACATAGCACTGATCAGTGTTATCGGTGATCTTCTGCTCTGGTCTGTTCAATCTCAGACCAGAGCAGGAGACCCCGGGAGATAGCCTGAGCCAGGTGAGGGGACCTCTGTCTGCCATGCTGAATGATCAGATCCCCGCGGCAGAGCTGCGGGCGATCCGATCATCCATTCAAAGTACTGATCTGTATTGATCACAGCATCTGAGGGCTTAATGGCGGACATCTGCGCGGTCGCGGATGTCTGCCATTACTGGTGGGTCCCTGGCTGCTGATAGCAGCCGGGACCTGACGCGCATGACGCGAGCACCGCTCGTGACGTACATTTACGGCCATTGTCGTTAAGGGGTAAACATCTTATTTATTAAAGGAGTTCCACCTTTACAGTTTATCTCCCAGACATTCTCTATTCACAAGATAATGGATAAGTGTATGGTCACAATAGAACACCCACAATGTCAAGAATGGGATACCAAGTCCCCTGTTGGAATGAAGAATCAGTCGAGCTGGTGCATCACTCCATTCATTACTTTCAGTAGCTGTTGAATGTAGCCAAATACATTTTATCCTCAGTAACGGTGGGGACATCCCCTTTAATGCTATAAGTCTTTGACATAAGATCACACATAGGAGATATCTTTAGCCATTTATTTTAGCATATATCTGCTATGGATGTAGTACTGTATAGCTACAATCAACTGTTCCATAAAATATTATTGAAATAAAGATTTACAATTAAAGAAGTACTTGCTTCATCTTTATATATTATTATATTAAAACAATTGTGTATTCATTAAACAAAATATACAGCGACCCCCCCCCCCCATCGTGACGTCATGTGACACCTCCTCCTTTCATGTCTATGGGAGGGGACATGCTTTTTACAGTTACAATGACACATTATTATTATTTTGTACAATTACAATGATGCCCAATTTATATAGGTATTGTTTTATTTTACTACTTAAAAAGAAATACCTTTTTCTAAGTTTATGCTTAAAACTGCCCTTTTATGACTCCTATAACACTTTCATGTTTCTGTATATGGGGTTGTATGTGGACTCATTTTTTGCCCAGTGATCCTTAGATTTTATGGATATCCTTTCTGTTTTGATGGGACATTTTAATAGTTTTTTTGTTTTTTTTTCAGGTATTTCTTTAAAATTTTATTTTGTATTTGACTTTGTTTTTTTTAAGTTTGCACCATTCACCATGCTTTAGCACCTTAGCATTAGAGGTCAGGCCATTTCTCCCCATCATTGAAGCGAGTGCTGCCAGTAAATGCTACATGATGCATTTTTGCATCATGAGTTTTATCTTTATGCTGTTTACTCTGCTATAAAAATGAAATAATATCTGTATTCAGGTGGTCAGTATGCTTAGAGATAACATAGATATAAATTTTACGTTTAACTACTTTTAACACTAAAATGATTATTATTATCACATTGTACTGTGATCTTGCTCATCTCCCATTACACCTTGCTTCTGGTACAGGATAATAGAAGTACTATAATGACAAGCCTACAGGCCTTTACTAGGCCCCAGGCTGCATTAACAACACAATGCACACCAGCAATTGTGTTGCAGGGGAAGTTTGGGTGACTGAGGTCTCCTTCTCTATCTATCTGCCTAAATGCTTAATTTCTGTGGCTACTATTAAAGGTATCTTGTAGAGGGATAGACAGCCAGGATCTGAGTTATCTATGATATGTACAGTAATACACAGCTGGGATCTACTGCATATGGAGCACTCAATATTACCCCAACCCACTTCCAACCAATATGTACATTGGAATGCATGAAAGAGGTATATTGTGTATAATTCTATACTTACAACCAGTCAGTCTATAGTTTCCTTCTTGGTCATAAGCAGGGGTCTCAAACTCAAATTATCTTGGGGCCACTGGAGGTAGCAGTTGGGTGAGGCTGGGCCGCATGTGTCCCATACATATAATGCCCCCATCATGCGCCACTTACATATAATGCCCCCATCATGCGCCCCTCATCATCCACCAGCAACCCCCCCCCATTCCCCCTACCCCGGTGTGGTAATAGCATGAGCTGATGGATGATGGGGGTGCTACTTCTGGGGGTTCCCCTCATTAGGTAGGCAGCAGGTTCCCCACATTAGGTAGGCTGCAGGTTCCCCACATTAGATAGGTAGCAGGTTCCCCACATTAGGTAGTAGCAGGTTCCCCACATTAGGTAGTAGCAGGTTCCTGACATTAGGAAAAAGCAGGTTTCCCACATTAGGTAGTGGCAGGTTCCACACATTAGGTAGAAGCACGTTCCCCACATTAGGTAGTAGCAGGTTCCCCACATTAGGTAGTAGCAGGTTCCCCACATTAGGTAGTAGCAGGTTCCCCACATTAGGTAGTAGCAGGTTCTCCACATAAGGTAGTAGCAGGTTCCCCACGACTCTCACACACACACACACACAGACACTCACACACACACACACACAGGCAGACAGACACCCACAAATGCACACACACATAGACACACTTACCTGTCCTGTGCTGCACTTCTCCTCTCTGGCAGCGGCCTGACTAGTGACGCCTGCCTGTGTGGGTCTGCGGAAGGACATCACATGCGTGACATCCCTCCTCAGACTCGAGCCGGCTGACCAACCGGAGACTGGGAGGAGGAGGGCGGGGTAAGTGAAGCCTTCCGGCATTTAGCACTGCTTGCCCAAAGCAGGGCTAAATGCCTTAAGAAATTACCTGCCCGGCACCCGGAACTGCATGTCCCGGGCGTCGAGCAATACAAATTACACATACCTGGTGCGAGCCACAAATTTTCATTCTGTGGGCTGCAAATGGCCCGCGGGCCGGGAGTTTGAGACCCCTGGTCATAAGTGATATTAAAATTATCTTGAAGAGTTTAAAATGGTAGTAATTCAGAGCTTCTCAATATAGCATTCCCATCTTGCCCTACACACTTTTACTCATGTGCCTTGGTGTAAAATATGTAGCAATCCCATCACTTATATGACTGATCTGTCTAATGGCAAGGGAACTGATAGCTTTTCTTAGTCTCCACCAGCCAAGTATGACTTTATCGATGCGGCATTCCAGTTGATGCCAGACTCTTAAAAAAATAATATTTGTGCTTTGACTGTTTTTCAAGATCATATTCAGAACTATGACTGAATCAGGGCCACTATAAAGGAAAATAGTATTTGAGTTCCATACGGGCAAATGGTCATGACCCTGGAACATCCCATTAAGTTCATAGTTCAATTGACTCTGCAGGGTGTTATACTTTTTCTCACAAAGGGGAGCAGAGGGGTGCCCGCAGAATAATATGAGATGATACAACTATCCAGAGACTATGAAAAACATTTCACAACACTTAAAGGGATACTCCAGTGTTCCAGCATTTTCACAAAAATTTTTTATAACACTCGGAGCAGGAGGCCACGATTGTGATGTCCCATCCACGCCCCCTCATGACGTCATGTAACGCCTCCTCCATTCATGTCTGTGGGAGGGGGCATATGGTCCCTGGGTGCCGGGTGCTGCAGGAGATCCCCTTTGTAAAATGTCTAGTAGCGGAGTACCCCTTTAATATATAAAATCACTGTATATCACCAGCTGGTGAGATAAGATTTGAGGACACAAGTCTATGTAACTTTCCTAAATTATTAACTTGTGAAAAGAACTGCCATTATATGAATATTTATTGTTTTATGTACTGTCTGCCATAATGTCAAGCAGAGTACAATAAATGCATATTTTTTATACAAAGAGCTCAAGTGAATCCCTCCATGGTCAGATCGGAATATATGTACATACTCCATCATTATTTAACAGAGATGTATTGTATTTATTTAATTGCATTGCAATAATTAAGGCTCTTATAGCAAAATAGATGCAGGTAATACATTGATATAGACATATGTACAGTGTATTCTGTAGACACAGTATCATCTAAGCCAGTGGTGGTGAAACACTAAATCCTGATTTACCCATCTGTTAACCTCAGAGTGAGGACCAGTACACATTAACCCCTTAAGGACACATGACGTTCTCATACGTCTCCATTTCCGAGTCCTTAAGGACACATGACGTATGAGAACGTCATGTGCTTTACCGGCCCCCCGCAGCCATCTGGAGCGGAGCCGGTGCCCGATGCCTGCTGAAATCGTTCAGCAGGCATCGGGGCATATCGCCCAGCGGGGTCATGATGACCCCCCATGTCGGCGATGGCCGCAGATCGCTGGACAATTCAGTCCAGCGATCTGCGGGGGATTCCGGGTCAATCGGATCTCCAGTGACCCGGTGACCCCGAATTACTGGCTGATCGGGGCCGTCAGAGATGGCCCCGAACAGCCATAGCCAGCAGGGGTGAGGTGGCACTGGTGTCACCTCACGATCGCCCTGATTCGTCTGCCGGTTTCCCGGCTGACCAATCAGGGCGCCTGCTGCGGGTGTCACTCCCGCAACCCGCTCCGCCCCTCTTCCGGAGGACGTGAGCGGGTGCGGGAAGAAGACCCCGGGTGCTGGGGACCCCGATCCCCGGCATCCCTGTTGGGATCGGGGCCCCAGAAGCGACGGCGGCGAGGGACTGACCTGTGCGGCGGCGTGGAGCAGCAGCAGTAGGAGGTGAGTGACAGCCTCCTGCTGTTGCTTAGCAACAGCTCCCAGCATGCAAAAAGGGCATGCTGGGAGCTGTAGTTATGGAACAGCAGGAGGCAGACCACCACAACTCCCAGCATTCCCTTATGGGCATGCTGGGACTTATAGTTTTGCAACAGCTGGAGGCACATTTTTTCTATGGAAAAGTGTACTTTCAGCTGTTGTATAACTACAACTCCCAGCTTGCACAATCAGCTAAAGTGCATGCTGGGAGTTGTAGTGGTGCATCTGGTGGTTGCATAACTACAACTCCCAGCATGCCCGTTGGCTGTCGGTGACTGCTGAGAGTTGTAGTTTTGCAACAGCTGAAGGCACACTGAGTTAAGTAGCAAACCAGTGTGTCTCCAGCTGTTGCATAACTACAATCCCCAGCATCCCCAGCAAAAGTAGTATGCCTCCAGCTGTTGCATAACTGCAAGACCAAGAATGCCCTTCCGCTGTCCGTACATGCTGTCTGTTGCAGCTTTTGCAACAGCTGAAGGCACACTGGTTACCAGTTTGTTACCAAACTCGGTGTTTCACAACCAGTGTGCCTCCAGCTGTGGCAAAACTACAACTCCCAGCATGCACTGATAGACCGTACAAGCTGGGAGTTGTAGTTTTGCGACAGCTGGATGTTTCTCCCGCCCCAATGTGAACGTACAGGGTACACTCACATGGGCGGAGGTTTACAGTAAGTATCCGGCTGCAAGTTTGAGCTGTGGCAAATTTTCTGCCGCAGCTCAAACTGCCAGCGAGAAACTACTGTGAACCCCCGCCCGTGCGACTGTACCCTAAAAACACTACACTAACACAAAAGAAAATAAAAAGTCAAATACACTTACCCCTACACAGCCCCCCTCCCCTCCCCAATAAAAATGAAAAACGTCTGGTACGCCACTGTTTCCAAAACAGAGCCTCCAGCTGTTGCAAAACAACTACTCCCAGTATTGCCAGATAGCCACTGACTGTCTAGGCATGCTGGAAGTTTTACAACAGCTGGAGGCACCCTGTTTGGGAATCACTGGCGTAGAATACCCCTATGTCCACCCTTATGCAAGTCCCTAATTTAGGCCTCAAATTTGCATGGCGCTCTCACTTTGGAGCCCTGTCGTATTTCAAGGCAACAGTTTAGGGTCACATATGGGGTATCGCCGTACTCGAGAAAATTGTGTTACAAATTTTTGGGGGGTATTTTCTGCTATTACCCTTTTTAAAAATGTAAAATTTTTGGGAAAACAAGCATTTTAGGTAAAAAAATTTTTTTTTTTTTACATGTACAAAAGTCGTGAACCACCTGTGGGGTAAAAAGGTTCACAATACCCCTTGTTACGTTCCCCGAGGGGTCTAGTTTCCAAAATGGTATGCCATGTGTTTTTTTTTTTGCTGTTCTGGCACCATAGTGGCTTCTTAAATGCGGCATGCCCCCAGAGCAAAATTTGCTTTCAAAAAGCCAAATGTGACTCCTTCTCTTCTGAGACCTGTAGTGTGCCAGCAGAGCAATTTTCACCCCCATATGGGGTGTTTTCTGTATCGGGAGAAATTGGGCTTCAAATTTTGGTGGGTATTTTCTGCTATTACCCTTTTTAAAAATGTAAGATTTTTGGGAAACCAGGCATTTTAGGTAAAAAAAAAAAGGTTCACTTTACCCCTTGTTATGTTCCCCGAGGGGTCTAGTTTCCAAAATGGTATGCCATGTGTTTTTTTTTTTTTGCTGTCCTGGCACCATAGGGGCTTCCTAAATGTGACATGCCCCCCAAAAACCATTTGTCGCTCCTTCCCTTCTGAGCCCTCTACTGCGCTCGCCGAACATTTTACATAGACATATAAGGTATGTCCTTACTCAAGAGAAATAGGGTTTCAAATACAAGTAAAAATTTTCTCTTTTTTACCCCTTGCAAAAATTCAAAAATTGGGTCTACAAGAACATGCGAGTGTAAAAAATTAAGATTTTGAATTTTCTCCTTCACTTTGCTGCTATTCCTGTGAAACACCTAAAGGGTTAATACACTTAATGAATGTCATTTTGAATACTTTGGGGGGTGTAGTTTTTATAATGGGGTCTTTAATGGGGTATTTCTAATATGAAGACCCTTCAAATCCACTTCAAAACTGAACTGGTCCCTGAAAAATAGTGAGTTTGAACATTTTGTGAAAAATTTCAAAATTGCTGCTGAACTTTGAAGCCCTCTGGTGTCTTCCAAAAGTAAAAACCCATCAATTTTATGATGCAAACATAAAGTAGACATATTGTATATGTGAACCCAAAAAATATATATTTTGAATATCCATTTTCCTTACAAGCAGAGAGCTTCAAAGTTAGAAAAATGCAAAATTTTCATTTTTATCATCAAATTTGGGGATTTTTCACCAAGAAAGGATGCAAGTTACCATAAAGTTTTACCACTAAGTTAAAGTAGAATATGTCACGAAAAAACAATCACAGAATCAGAATGATAACTAAAAGCATTACAGAGTTATTAATGTTTAAAGTGACAGTGGTCAGATTTGCAAAAAACGCTCTGGTCCTTAAGGTGTAAAATGGCCTGGTCCTTAAGGGGTTAAAGACCACTAGTTATTAATGCTAGACCAGCTGTATGCCCTCTTGCTGTCAACACAAAAATAGGAAAACTGCTCCTCATAGGTTTTAGTGCCCACTCTCTCTTTTTGTGCCATAAGTCCAGAAGAAAATTATTACTCACCTATCATGTAATTTTTAAGTTATTAAATGGCATATCAGTAAAAACACCTCAAAATAAAAGTTAAGAAAGCCAAACAAAGCAAAGTTACCAAAGTACAACTACAAATTTTAAACACAAAATTGTATGTTTTGTGGATTATATTTTATATGGGGGTTCTATATATTCCACCAATAATTTTTAAACAAAGCAAAGTGACTGCAGTGAAAATAAAACGTTTAGATAAATATATTGAAATACCCACCTTAGAACAACTTATGATAAACCCATCAACAATAGCATCAGTAGACTTATGATAAACCCATCAACAAAAGCATAAGTGTTAGGCCTAGCGCTCCGGGTCCCCGCTCCTCCCCGGAGCGCTCACGGCGTCTTTCTCCCTGCAGCTCCCCGGTCAGTCCCGCTGACCGGGAGTGCTGCACTGTCATGGCCGTCGGGGATGCGATTCGCACAGCGGGACGCGCCCGCTCGCGAATCGCATCCCAGGTCACTTACCCGTCCCGGTCCCCTGCTGTCATGTGCTGGCGCGCGCGGCTCCGCTCTCTAGGGCGCGCGCGCGCCAGCTCTCTGAGACTTAAAGGGCCAGTGCACCAATGATTGGTGCCTGGCCCAATTAGCTTAATTGGCTTCCACCTGCTCCCTGGCTATATCTGATCTCCTCCCATGCACTCCCTTGCCGGATCTTGTTGCCTTGTGCCAGTGAAAGCGTTTAGTGTGTCCAAAGCCTGTGTACCTGAACTTCTGCTATCCATCCTGACTACGAACCTTGCCGCCTGCCCCCGACCTTCTGCTACGTCTGACCTTGCCTCTGCCTTGTCCTTCTGTCCCACGCCTTCTCAGCAGTCAGTGAGGTTGAGCCGTTGCTAGTGGATACGACCTGGTTGCTACTGCCGCAGCAAGACCATCCCGCTTTGCGGCGGGCTCTGGCGAAAACCAGTAGCCTCTTAGAACCGGTCCACTAGCACGGTCCACGCCAATCCCTCGCTGACACAGCGGATCCACAACCCGTAAGCCGAATCGTGACAGTAGATCCGGCCATGGATCCCGCTGAGGTGCCGCTGCCAAGTCTCGCTGATCTTCCCACGGTGGTCGCTCAGCAATCGCAGCAGATTGCCCAACAAGGACAGCAGCTGTCGCAGTTGACCGCCATGTTACAGCAACTTCTGCCTCTGCTACAGCAGCAACCATCTCCTCCGCCAGCTCCTGCACCTCCTCCGCAGCGAGTGGCCGCTCCTAACCTCCGCTTGTCCCTGCCGGACAAATTTGATGGGGACTCTAAACTCTGCCGTGGATTTTTGTCTCAGTGTTCCCTGCATATGGAGATGTTGTCGGACTTGTTTCCTTCAGAACGGTCTAAGGTGGCGTTCGTAGTAAGCCTTCTTTCAGGAAAGGCCTTGTCTTGGGCCACACCGCTCTGGGACCGCAATGATCCTGCCACAGCCACAGTCCAGGCCTTCTTCGTTGAACTCCGGAGTGTCTTCGAGGAGCCAGCCCGAGCTTCTTCTGCCGAGACTGCCCTGTTGAACCTGGTCCAGGGTAATTCTTCAGTGGGCGAGTACGCCATCCAATTTCGTACTCTTGCTTCCGAGTTATCATGGAATAACGAGGCTCTCTGCGCGACCTTTAAAAAAGGCCTATCCAGTCGCATCAAGGATGTGCTGGCCGCACGAGAGATTCCTGCCAACCTCCAAGAACTCATCCATTTGGCTACCCGCATTGACATGCGTTTTTCTGAGCGACACCAAGAGCTCCGCCAGGAAAAAGACTTAGATCTCTGGGCACCTCTCCCACAGCATCCTTTGCAGTCTACGCCTGGGCCTCCCGCCGAGGAGGCCATGCAAGTGGATCGGTCTCGCCTGACCCAAGAAGAAAGGAATCGCCGTAGAGAAGAAAATCTCTGTCTGTACTGTGCCAGTACCGAGCATTTCTTGGTGGATTGCCCTATCCGTCCTCCACGCCTGGGAAACGCACGCACGCACCCAGCTCACGTGGGTGTGGCGTCTCTTGGCTCTAAGTCTGCTTCTCCACGTCTCACGGTGCCCGTGCGGATCTCTTCTTCAGCCAACTCCTCCCTCTCAGCCGTGGCCTGCTTGGACTCTGGTGCCTCTGGAAATTTTATATTGGAGTCCTTTGTGAATAAATTCAGCATCCCGGTGACCCGTCTCGTCAAGCCGCTCTACATTTCCGCGGTCAACGGAGCCAGATTGGACTGCACCGTGCGTTACCGCACAGAACCCCTCCTCATGTCTATTGGACCCCACCTCGAGAGGATTGAGCTCTTCGTTCTCCCCGGCTGTACCTCTGAGGTCCTCCTCGGTCTGCCATGGCTCCGGCTTCATTCGCCCACCCTTGATTGGACCACCGGGGAGATCAAGTACTGGGACTCTGCCTGCCACAGGAAGTGCCTCTCCCCCCCTCCCAGTCCCGTCAGGCAAGCCTCTGTGCCTCCTCATGGCTCCCGTCCTTGTGTCTCCCTGCCCCGTGCCAAGCTTCACCCTCTGCCCTCCCTCCCCATTCCTACTCCTGCTGTACTGCCTGCCATTGAGGAAACCATCCATTCTTTCCCGGTGTCCTCATCCCAGGGGAGGCAGTCACCGGACAAAAAAAAGGGGAGACCTAAGGGGGGGGGGGTACTGTTACGCCTAGCGCTCCGGGTCCCCGCTCCTCCCCGGAGCGCTCACGGCGTCTTTCTCCCTGCAGCTCCCCGGTCAGTCCCGCTGACCGGGAGCGCTGCACTGTCATGGCCGTCAAGGATGCGATTCGCACAGCGGGACGCGCCCGCTCGCGAATCGCATCCCAGGTCACTTACCCGTCCCGGTCCCCTGCTGTCATGTGCTGGCGCGCGCGGCTCCGCTCTCTAGGGCGCGCGCGCGCCAGCTCTCTGAGACTTAAAGGGCCAGTGCACCAATGATTGGTGCCTGGCCCAATTAGCTTAATTGGCTTCCACCTGCTCCCTGGCTATATCTGATCTCCTCCCATGCACTCCCTTGCCGGATCTTGTTGCCTTGTGCCAGTGAAAGCGTTTAGTGTGTCCAAAGCCTGTGTACCTGAACTTCTGCTATCCATCCTGACTATGAACCTTGCCGCCTGCCCCCGACCTTCTGCTACGTCTGACCTTGCCTCTGCCTTGTCCTTCTGTCCCACGCCTTCTCAGCAGTCAGTGAGGTTGAGCCGTTGCTAGTGGATACGACCTGGTTGCTACTGCCGCAGCAAGACCATCCCGCTTTGCGGCGGGCTCTGGCGAAAACCAGTAGCCTCTTAGAACCGGTCCACTAGCACGGTCCACGCCAATCCCTCGCTGACACAGCGGATCCACAACCCGTAAGCCGAATCGTGACAATAAGTAGACTACAAAAAGTTATCATTGACATCATCCATATGAAGCTCAAGTGTTCTTGATGCCAACAACGGTGATGAACCTTCAACTGTGGCAGTGACTATGACTTCGTATTTGGACATGATTTCTCTATCTAACGGTGCATCTACTGTTAGAGAGAAATTCCCCATAAAGGTTTTGAATGGTACATTTTGGAAAATGTTACAACTGACTTTGCCATTTAATCCAGAATCACTGTCATGAACACTGATGATTGCAATAGTTGTTCCTTGTGGTGGATCTTCAGGAATAGGAACAGAAAGCTTTGCATTCTGAAATCACCATATTATACAAAGAAGAAGAAAAAACAGGAGTATTGTCATTAATATATATTTCTACATTTACCCGGTTTATTTGCACAGACTTATCTACAATGACTTGCAGATAAATGATGCATACGTCTGTTACTTCTCTGTCTATAATATGGTTGGCAAATAGCTTGTCATTCTGCAAGTTAACCTTCAAAAATTCTCTCTCATCTCTAGAAACTATACAGAGCATTCTGGAAATGATCTCACCTATTTCCAGTCCGTTTGAATTCCTCTTGGATGGTGTAATACAGCTGACAAAAGACCTGATATATGTTTGTAACAAGATGACACAGTCATAATCTTGGCATCATAATATTTTTTTAGCGAGAGTGTCATGGAAATAACTTGATTTTATTACTAAAACAAGGTACTGAAATAAGAACCTTTTCACTAAAACAGCAAAAATGCAAGTGCTGGGTGTGAAAGCCTGGTAACGGCATTAATAGTAGCAGAAGAGATTAGGAACACATGAGGTTTTAGCTCCTAAATGAATGGAGGAAGTACTAAGAATACTGAGATGACGTCAGGGTAGCCCAGCATAGCTTGCAACTAGCAACAAGATCATAGATTATCCTGTCATTGCTTGTATTTCTGTGACATACAGCTCCCAGATCAATGAGGAGACAGCATTGGAGTGGGTGTAAGATGCTGTTAAAAACCCTATGCACTGCATTGTTGCCACCATCCTGGAGCGAGAAAGCTGAGAGAGTGCACAGGGGAACTACTGATCCCAAAAAGTTACCCCTTATGACCTGCATTACTGTGTCCAGTAGGTGCACTACAAATCCCATCCAACAGTGTCACTACAGAATGAACCAATAAAAGTAATCGCATTACAAGCAGAACAAAGCATTGAGTAGTGGGCTGACCTCACACAGTGACCTCCTGTCACCTCCATTACTGTGTTAGTTGATGCACTGCAAAGCCCAGCAGTCTGAAAGCAGAAAAACCTCATAAAAGCAATCACATTACAAGACAAAACAAGCTGAGAAAAGTGAAAGTGAATGTGGCATAGCCATTTAAGTCCAAATTATGTATTTTCTAGGTTTAATCTAACATACAGTATTTCTACCTGGCGCTAACATAACTACGCATTGAAAGTGTTGGGAGCGAATATGGAATAGCCATCTCGGGCTAAGGTGCCTGTATTTTCTGGGTTTAAGCAAACATATAAAATGTCTATGTGTATTTAACATAAATATACATAAAGAGCATTGAGAGTGAAAGTTGACTAGTAAGTGAGTGACAAATCACCCCAAAAACAACAATAACTTCCAAATTTTGTAGAGGACAAGACACCCATGTTCTCTGCCAGTAGTAATTTTGGTGGCAGTGCCAGCACCAGGTAGCAGCAGCAGCAGCAGCCAGTTGCCTGGTGGTAGTAGTATCAGCCTTGTCAGCAAACAAAAGTTCTTACTGTTCTCCAGGGATTGTGTGGTTTCTATGCCCTTGTGGACTGGATGACTTTGAAGTCTTCTCATGAAGAGGAAGAAGAGTCTTACAATATAACGTTGAGTCAAGTGTCAGTGGATTCCTTATCATCTACAGTTAGTTAGTGGAAATGTCTGTCCTTGACAGTATGTTCCATCATTTTTGCTTAACCCCCCACCGAGTACTAAGCAGAAGGATAGCATTAGCCATGAGAAATTGTGTGAGGACAGTCAACCATTAGAGTGTGTTACAGAGCTAGTGGAGGTGGAAACAGTGGTCAAACATAGCACTAGTGGGACTGGTGTTGGTAAGAATGGTGGTGAGTTTGTAGGCAATTCCATCATGGTAAATATGCTGAGGGGGAGCGGTTGGACCTGCTGGTCTGATCAGCTGAGGTGTTGGCAATGCTGCTGCATCTGAAGACCCGAGAAAAAAAAACTTTTAGAGGAGGGGCACAATCAGGAGTTGGTGTACCTGTCCGGTATTCTGCCATGTGGAAACAATTTTTTACTTTACCAGATGCAGAATATGCAGAACATGTGGCATTGTGCTGTCTCTGCTAAAAGAAAGTAAGCCGTGGTCAGGGTACGAGTATAGGAACTATGTCTCTACAGAGGCACATGGAGTGGCATCAAAAGGCCACAATGTGAGGAAAGATTTCAAGACTGTACTGTAGGTCTTCATTCAGGTAATGACTTAACAAAGAGATCGGTATGATCTCAAAATAGTCTGGTCAAAAAATAAAAATATTCACTCCAGTTTCTGATTGCAGCTACTCTTCCAATTTTGATACAGCATAAACTGTGGCACAATACCTGGTAAATAATAAAGAGAATGCAGTGGTTTGTGGAGGGGTGTGACACCTTCAATCAAGTTGGGCTTGTACCAATTTAATATTAAAGGGGTACTCCGGTGAAAACCATTTTTCTTTTAAATCTACTGATGGCAGAAAGTTAAACATATTTGTAAATTACTTCTATTAAAAAATCTTAATCCTTCCAGTACTTATTAGCTGCTGAATGCTACAGAGGAAATTCCTTTCTTTGCTGACATCTCTGTCCATTTTAGCAACCATGCATAGCAGATGTATGCTAAGGGCAGCATGGTGGCTCAGTGATTAGCACTGCTGCCTTGCAGTGCTGGGGACTTGGGTTCAAATCCCACTAAGGACAACAATAAATAAAGAGTTATAATAACATCAGCAATGACAATTGTGCTTGTGATGTCATCAGAGAGCATTCCAAGAAGAAAATAATTTCCTCTGTAGTATTCAGCAGCTAATAAGTACAGGAAGGATTAAGATTTTTTAATAGAAATAATTTACAAACATGTTTAACTTTCTGCCACCAGTTGATTTAAAAGAAAAAAGGTTTTCACCGGAGTACCCCTTTAATAGTATATTCTAACAATAGAGCATTTTGTAGAAATGAAGTATGTAATTAAATCTACCCTCTGGTTCACTACAACTATAACTTTTTATAACAATACAAGCTACATGTAATGTTAAAATATTTAATGTTCTCCTTTTTTATCTTTCTGCTGTGATTCCTTCAATTCCATGTCCATTCTTTAATGTTATTTTGTTATGGGGAAAGGGTCTTTAACCCCTCAGGCCCGTTCACACTACAGAATTCTCGCCGCTGAATTCCGCGAGCGGAGATTCCGCCTGGCGGCCGCCGCCGTAGATACTTTGGCGCCAGGGCCGCGGGGCACTGACCAGTCACCATTGACAGCTATGCAGTGCTCGCGAAATCCGCGCAAAGAATGAACATGTTCTTTCTTTGCGGTGGAACACTTTCAGTGGCGGAAATGTCCGCCGCTGGAATTCCGCAGTGTGAACGGGTCTCTCGGAGACCCGTTCACACTAATGTTAAAGTTCACACCGCGGAATTCCACCTGGAAATTCCGCGGCAAACCCGTAGTGTGAACGGGGCCTTTGTGTTCAATAATGCATCCATATATTATTGCTTGCTTTGGCAGAATAATTTATATGCTTTAACCCCTTAAGGACCAAGCCCATTTTAACCTTTAAGGGGTACTCCGGTGGAAAACTTTTTCTTTTTAATCAACTGGTGCCAGAAAGTTAAACAGATTTGTAAATGACTTCCATTAAAATTTCTTAATCCTTCCAGTATTTATTAGTGGCTTTATACTACAGAGGAAGTCCTTTTCTTTTTTAATTTCTTTTGTGTCTGACCACAGTGCTCTCTGCTGACACCTCTGTCCATTTTAGGAGCTGTCCAGAGCAGCATATGTTTGCTATGGGGATTTTCTCCTGCTCTGGACAGGACCTGACATGCAATGTAGGAATTAAGGTGCACTACTGTGGTAGATGGGAACAATTACATTGGTTAACCCTTAACACTGATGCTAAAATTGAGACATTAGCCAGTATATCCTTATATGGAGGACATACCTGAGCCCGCACACCAACGCCAAGGTTTCCCAAGTGGAACGGGACCTAACACTAACCTACCTGTGCGTGATAAGCAAACCAGGGGCCAGTGGGATATTACAGTAGCATTAGGTCCGACTCACAGCCTGCTCCCAGTTGCCTCCAGTGTATCTGGGCACACATACAATGGGAGGTGGGAGACAGACTATAAGTCCAACCCAAGTTGGCTGATATGTTGTCGGCCTCAAAGGTGGACCTTAATGCTGCCTATCATAGTAATAATAGTCCTTCATATAAGGGTATACTGGCTAATGTCTCAATTTTAACATCAGTGTTGAGGGTTAGCCAATGTCAGTGTTTACATCTACCACAGTAGTGTACCTAAATAACTGTAATGTATTATTCTAATTGTTACACATCCACACCATTTATCTGGTGTAGAATTCCATTGTGGCACTTGTAGTATGTTGCAGGCACCCCCCATTGTATGCATTTTTATGCTGGGGATCACCCTTAGCAACATACCACAAGGGCAGGATCTGCTCCCCCAGCAAAATATGCACAAATGCATTTGGGGTTGAGCACCTCCTGCCTGCCAGTTGAGAACACCTCTTTATTGTTGTTTAAATCCAGTACCTGACATTGACCGAGGTGTCAGCAGAGAGCACTGTGGTCGGTAATTTACAAATATGTTTAACCTTCTGGCACCAGTTAATTAAAAAAAAAAAAAAAAAGTTTTCCACCATAGTACCCCTTTAAGTACATGAGCATTTTTTGCACATCTGACCACTGTCACTTTAAGTATTAATAACTCTCAGATGCTTTTAGTTATGAATTTGATTCCGAGAATGTTTTTTCATGACATATTCTAATTCAGCATAGTGGTAAATTTTCGTTTATACTTGCATCATTTCTTGGAGAAAAACTCCAAAATTTCATGAACAATTTGAAAACTTTGCATTTTTCTAACTTTGAAGCTCTCTGCTTGTAAGGAAAATAGATATACCAATTTTTTTTATATTGATTCACATATACAATATGTCTACTTTATGTGTGCCTTCATCTACTTCATAAAGTTGACATGTATTTACTTTTGGAAGACATCAGAGGGCTTCAAAGTTCAGCAGTACTTTTCCAATTTTTCACAACATTCTCAAAATCGAAATTTTTCAGGGACCAGTGGCACAGGGAACATCTCACGAACATCTCACGAGTAGAAGGAAAAATGGATTCAATAAAATTTCAGCATATTTTGGATGCTAACTTGATGCCATCTGTGAAAAAGCTGAAGTTAAATAGAGGATGGCTTCTACAAATGAATAATGATCCTAAACACACCTCAAAATCCACAGGGGATTAGATCAAGAGGTGTAAACTGAAGGTTTTGCCATGGCCTTCACAATCTCTTGACTTCAACATAATTGAAAATCTATGGATAGACCTTAAAAGAGCAGTGCGTGACAGACAGCCCAGAAATCTCAAAGAACTGGAAGACTTTTGTAAGGAAGAATGGGCAAAGATACCTCAAACAAGAATTGAAAGACTCTTGGCTGGCTACAAAAAGCATCTACAAGCTGTGATACTTGCCAAAGTGGGCAGTACAATATATTAACTCTGCAGGGTGCTCAAACTTTTGCAGATGCCATTTTTTTGTTTTCTGTTATTTTGAAAGTGTAAATGATGGAAATAAAATCGAACTTTTGTTGACATATGAAAGGAATGTCAAATATGTAATTTGATGCCTTTTGGAGATTTTTACATCTTTCCTTGGCTTCTTTATGCACATTAATACACAGTTTTACCTGGGGTGCCCAAACTTTTGATCCCCACTGTATATACTAAGAAATGGTGTTACAAATTTTGGGGGGACTTTTTTTTGTTTCACATCCAACTTTAATGAAAATTATTCAAACACCTGTGGGTTGTTAAGGCTCACTATACCCCTTGTTACATTCCGTTAGGGGTGTAGTCCCCAAAATGAGGTCACATGTGGGTGTTTTTTTTTTTGTGGTTATGTCAGAACCGCTGTAACGATCAGTCACCTCAAATGTACATGGCGCTCTCACTCCTGAGCCTTGTGCACCTGCAGAGACTTTTACATCCACAAATGGAATATTTCTGTACTCAGGAGAAATTGCGTAAAAATTTTGGGGGTCTTTTGTGAAAATGAAGTATGGGGCAACATCAGCATGTTAGTGTAAACAAAAATTATTTTTTTACAATAACATGCTGAGTAGACCACAAATTCAACTTTTACATAAGGGGTAAAATGAGGAGAAGCTCACCAAAATTTGTTAGGCAATTTTTCCCGAGTACAAAAATACCCCACATGTGGCCCTAAACTGTTGCCTTGAAATACGACAGTGCTCCGAAGTGAGAGAGCAACCCGGATGCAAGAATTACACTTGACTCAGATACCAAAATTACCACCCTACAGCAGTGTTTCTTAAACAGGGTGCTTCCAGCCGTTGCAAAACTCCCAACATGCCTTGACAGACAATGGATGTCCGGCAATACTGGGAGTTGTTGTTTTGCAACAGCTGGAGGCTCCGTTTTGAAAACATTGCCGTACGAGATGTTTTTCATTTTAATTGGGGGGGGGGGGGTAACTGTGTAGGGGTATGTGTATGTGTAGTGTTTTACTTTTTATTCTGTGTAGGTGTGGTGTGTAGTGTAGCATTTTAAGGGTACATTCACACAGGCGGGGGTTCACAGTGAATTTCCCGCTGGGAGTTGGAGCTGCAGCAGAAAATTTGCTGCTTCTCAAACTTGCAGTGAGAAACTCGCAGTAAACCCCCACCCATGTGAATGTACCCTGTACATTCACATGGGGGAGGGGCAAACCTCTAGAGCTGCCCTTTGGCTGTCTGTGCATGCTGGGGGTTGTAGTTATTCAACAGCTGGATGCACACTGGTTGCAAAACACTGAGGGTTTGCTACTTAACTCAGTGTTTCGCAACCAGTGTGCCTCCAGCTGTTGCACAACTACAACTGCCAGCATGTACTGTCTTTCAGTGCATGCTGGGAGTTGTAGTTTGCAACAGCTGGAGGCACACTGGTTGCGAAACAGTTAGGTAACAAACTCTGTGTTTCACAACCAGTGTGCCTTCAGCTGTTGCAAAACGACAACTCTCAGCATGCACTGACTTAGTTATTCAACAGGTAGAGGCACACTACTACAACCCTCAGCATGCCATTTGGTTATCCGTGCATGCTGGGAGTTTTAGTTATGCAACTGCTGGAGGCACACCTTTTCATAGAAAAAAAATGTGCCTCCAGCTGTTGAATAACTACAACCCCCAGCATGCACAAACTACCAAAGGGTACGCTAAGAGTTTTAGTTGTGCCTTCTGCTGTTGCATAATAACAACTCCCAGCATGCCCTTTTGTGCATGCTGGGAGTTGTTGCTAAGCAACAGCGGTAGGCCAGCCTTACCTCCTGCTGCTGCTCCAGGATCCTCCTGCTTCTGCCCCCGCTCCTGGGGCCTCGATCCAACCAACGATGTCAGGGATCGGGGCCCCACTACAGGTTTCGACTCCCGGCACCTCTCTCCCCCTCCAGAATAGGATTTCTCGGACGGCACCTATCACCTTTTTTACGGATCACCGGGGACCCAATTGACCTGGAATCACTGCATTGCAGCAATCGCCGACATGGGGGGGTCTCAAGACTTACCAGGGGTTTGCACAGGGTGCCTGCTGAATGATTTCAGCAAGCAGCCGGGACCGGAATTCCCACGGGCGTACAGGTACGCCCTGGGTCCTTAAGTACCAGGATGTCAGGGCGTACATGTACGCCCTTGGTCCTTAAGGGGTTAATGACAGAATGTTGGAGTGAATAAAACATGTTACAAAAAAAAAAAAAAAGAACAGAAATACCATCATTATTTTTGTGTCTTTGGTCTTTACAGAATTCATCACTTAGTATAAACCCCTTCATGGGGTATTCTAGCTTTTGTGTACATTTAAGGTAAGGTCACACTTGCCATATTTTGCTGCATATTTGCTGCTGCATATTTTCCTACCCATTGAGGTCAATAGGTAGCAAAATACACAGCTGATTTTGCTACCCATTGAATTCAATGGGTAGGAAAATATGCAGCAGCAAATATGTAGCAAAATATTGCATGTATTACCCTATCTTTAGGGTGGGGTCACAAGTGCCGAATTTTGCTGTGTCATTTGCTGCGGTATATTTCCTTACTCATTGAAGTCAATGGGTAACAAAAGCAGCTTCAGAAAAAATGCAGCAAAATACGCAGCAATATACAGCATGCGTGATCTTACCTTAACCCCTTAAGGAATTAATTTAACGTTTTCGTTTTTTCCTCCTCGCCTTCAAAAAATCATAACTCTTTTATATTTTCATCCACAGACTAGTATGAGGGCTTGTTATTTGCGCGACCAGTTGTTAGTTGTAATGCCATCACTCACTTTACCATAAAATGTGT
The DNA here is from genome assembly GCF_029499605.1 of Hyla sarda. Classification (NCBI taxonomy): domain Eukaryota; kingdom Metazoa; phylum Chordata; class Amphibia; order Anura; family Hylidae; genus Hyla; species Hyla sarda. The sequence goes on along the minus strand of NC_079192.1, from coordinate 371,562,340 downwards.
GGCGCAACAAAAAAAATACTATTTGTGTGGGGAAATTAAAAAGAAAACCGCAATTTTACATATTTTGGAAGGTTTCGTTTTCCCACCGTACAATTTATGGTAAAAATGACATGTGTTCTTTATTCTTTGGGTCAATACGATTAAAATGATACCCATGATAATATACTTTTCTATTACTGTTGCGCTTAAAAAAAATCGCAAACTTTTTAACCAAATTAGTACATTTAAAATCCCCCTATTTTGAAGACCTATAACTTTTTCAATTTTCTGTATAAGCGACGATATGAGGGCTAATTTCTTTGCGCTGTGATCTGTACTTTTTATTGATACCATATTTGCTTATATAAAACTTTTAATGCATTTTTATAAATGTTTTGGGGAATAAAATGTTGTTTAAAAAAAAGCAGCTATTTTGGATTTTTTTTTTAACTTTCATGCCGTTCACCGTACGGTATCATTAACATTTTATTTTAATAGTTCGGATATTTACATACACGGCAATACCAAATATACCCTTTTTGGGGGTGAAATTGGGAAAATGGGACATTTTATGTTTTTATTGGGGAGGGAGTTTTTCAAATTTTTGTAACTTTTTTTTAAGACTTTTTTTTACTTTTATTTTTACACTTTATTAATAGTCCACATAGAAGACTATTTATAGCAATCATTCGATTGCTAATACTGTTAAGTGCTATGCATAGGACATAGCACTGATCAGTGTTATTGGCTATCTTCTGCTCTTGTCTGCTCGATCGCAGACCAGAGCAGAAGACCCATGGAAGGCAGCGGAGGCAGGTGAGGGGACCTCCGTCTGCCGTTCTGGATGACCAGATTGCTGCGGCATCCATTTTAGTGACCGCGATGCTGCAGATGCTGTGATCTGTATTGATCACAGCATCTGGGGGTTAATGGCGGACATCTGCAGGATCTCGGATGTCCGCCATTACCGGCGGGTCCCTGGCTGCTGTCAGCAGCCAGGACCTGTCGCACATGAGCCGCGCATCGCTCCGATGCTCGCGGTTATGCATAGGACGTAAATGTGCGTCCCGGTGCGTTAAGTACCAGCTCATCAGGACGTACATTTATATCCAGCGTTGTTAAGGGGTTAAATATATGTGCCCCTGATGCCATGCTTTGTATATGTTAAATGTACATGCAGTACTCAAGCCTTTCCTGGGATCCTGTGACAACAGCTGATAACAGCGGACTTGGCTTATTCTCATCTTGCTTGACAAGCCAGCCCCCTGATGAAGTGTGCGGCCCATCCGTACTTCCCACTGTGCTTGCATCAACCGCGGTCACATGATCTCAACACAGTCTGCAGAGTGCGGAGACACATATAATGCTAGACAAGATGAGAAGAAGCCAAGCCCCCTGCAAACATTATAAAATCCTGTTTTAAAGAGTTCCATTAGATCACTCAATTTCACTTATTTATCTTACTATAAGGAATCCTCTTGTTAAATTGATGTCATAGATACCCCCTTTTCACTTACCAGGCTTAGTTAGTAAAATATAATTAGACATATCTCTGCAGTGTCCACTGTGTTAGTAGATTTCCTGATTCGATTTTTTTAAGTAAATAACTCTTAAAAATAAGTTTTATCATATTTCTGGATCTAGCAGTAAATTTTACTTAGTTATTCATTTACTTAGATACTTTTGTCAGTCTCTACTTAACCCACTTCTGTCTAGATTTCTAGTTCTTTCTTATACACACGAGGCAAGAATTGTCTACAACATTCTATGTGTAGCCTGCCTACTGATTTGTTGGCATGTGATTTGTGACTTTAATGAAAAACCCCATTATCACACACTGTAATTTTCCACTTGTTTGCTTTATATACATTTTTCAGCTGTAAATGGAGGAATAAACATCCACATTTCTTAATTGGCCTAAGGTGAGAATCATGGTTTTAAAAAGAGAGTATTGAAGTGAGTTACTGTTGGGAACTATAACAATCTACCTTTATCCAAAACTTTTTTAAATCTCTTATTTAGTATCTTAATTGCAAAAAAAAAAAATAAAACTGTTTGAGTAAACAAGGAAAATTTGTTTTCAGTAACCGTTTTTACAACTACATAGCCATAAGTTATTACACATATTAAACTGAATAACATGTTTTTTAAAAATTTTTAACATACAGGAGAAATCAGCTCTGAGCAGTTTAACTTTATATGCTCTAAGCCATGATTATTCATTAATGCAAATTAAAATGTGTTAATTGCAAAATGTATGGAAAATAAAATATCAAAACTCATTCTACTAATACTTTGGAATTGCAGGGTAAGATTGGCAATAAGACAAAATTCTATTTAAAACACCATATTATAATTTAAAATTGGGCACATTCAGATAAATCCACAAATCAGTTATGTTATCAAATTACTCATCCCGATGAATACATTAATAAATTAAATGGCTTTAGTTGTGGCTGCAGCAAGAATTTTAAAATGTAAAGGGGCTGTCATACTGTATGCCCCTTTAGTCAGAACAGCCTTATACTAGCTAATGTGGGATACTATTGAAAAAGAACATCTTCTGCTAGGTCAGACTTGAAATGGCACTGTATTATATAGTCATCCATGTAACTGAATAATCATTTTATAATAAAGTATCTTAAATACATTGCTCTCCAAGGAACACTAAAATAGAATATAGATGTCACGATGCCGGCTGGCAGGTAGTGGACCCTCTGTGCCAGAGAGGGATTGGCGTGGACCGTGCTAGTGGACCGGTTCTAAGCCACTACTGGTTTTCACCAGAGCCCGCCGCAAAGCGGGATGGTCTTGCTGCGGCGGTAGTGACCAGGTCGTATCCACTAGCAACGGCTCACCTCTCTGGCTGCTGAAGATAGGCGCGGTACAAGGGAGTAGGCAGAAGCAAGGTCGGACGTAGCAGAAGGTCGGGGCAGGCAGCAAGGATCGTAGTCAAGGGCAACGGCAGAAGGTCTGGAAACACAGGCAAGGAACACACAAGGAACGCTTTCACTGGCACTAAGGCAACAAGATCCGGCAAGGGAGTGCAAGGGAAGTGAGGTAATATAGGGAAGTGCACAGGTGAAAACCCTAATTGGAACCACTGCGCCAATCAGCGGCGCAGTGGCCCTTTAAATCGCAGAGACCCGGCGCGCGCGCGCCCTAGGGAGCGGGGCCGCGCGCGCCGGGACAGAACAGACGGGGAGCGAGTCAGGTAGGGGAGCCGGGGTGCGCATCGCGAGCGGGCGCTACCCGCATCGCGAATCGCATCCCGGCTGGCAGCAGGATCGCAGCGCCCCGGGTCAGAGGACGTGACCGGAGCGCTGCAGCGGAGGGAGTGAAGCGAGCGCTCCGGGGAGGAGCGGGGACCCGGAGCGCTCGGCGTAACAGTACCCCCCCCCTTGGGTCTCCCCCTCTTCTTGGAGCCTGAGAACCTGAGGAGCAGACTTTTGTCAAGGATGTTGTCCTCAGGTTCCCAGGATCTCTCTTCAGGACCACAACCCTCCCAGTCTACTAAAAAAAAATTTTTCCCTCTGACCTTTTTGGCAGCCAAAATTTCCTTGACCGAGAAGACGTCCGAGGAGCCGGAAACAGGAGTGGGAGGAACAGATTTGGGAGAAAAACGGTTGAGGATGAGTGGTTTGAGAAGAGAGACGTGAAAGGCATTAGGGATACGAAGAGAAGGAGGAAGAAGAAGTTTATAAGAGACAGGATTAATTTGACACAAAATTTTGAAAGGACCAAGATAGCGTGGTCCCAACTTGTAGCTAGGGACACGGAAGCGGACATATTTAGCGGAGAGCCATACCTTGTCTCCAGGGGAAAAAACGGGGGGAGCTCTTCTTTTCTTATCCGCGAACCTCTTCATGCGTGAAGAAGCCTGTAAGAGAGAATTTTGGGTCTCTCTCCATATAATGGAAAGGTCACGAGAAATTTCATCCACAGCGGGCAGACCAGAGGGCAAGGGGGTAGGGAGGGGGGGAAGAGGGTGACGGCCGTACACCACGAAAAATGGGGATTTGGAGGAAGATTCAGAGACCCTGAAGTTATACGAAAATTCGGCCCATGGAAGGAGATCTGCCCAGTCATCCTGGCGGGAGGAAACAAAATGTCGCAAATAATCACCCAGGATCTGGTTAATTCTTTCTACTTGTCCATTGGACTGGGGATGATATGCAGAGGAAAAATTTAATTTAATCTTGAGTTGTTTACAGAGAGCCCTCCAGAATTTAGACACGAATTGGACCCCTCTATCCGAGACAATCTGCGTAGGCAACCCGTGAAGACGAAAAATGTGTACAAAAAATTGTTTAGCCAACTGAGGCGCAGAAGGAAGACCAGGAAGAGGGATGAAATGTGCCATTTTGGAGAATCGATCAACGACCACCCAAATAACGGTGTTGCCACGGGAAGGGGGTAAATCAGTAATAAAATCCATACCAATCAGAGACCAAGGCTGTTCGGGGACAGGCAGAGGATGAAGAAAACCAGCGGGCTTCTGGCGAGGAGTCTTATCCCGGGCACAGATAGTGCAGGCTCGCACAAAGTCCCCAACATCCGTCTCCAGAGTCGGCCACCAATAGAAGCGGGAGATGAGTTGCACAGATTTCTTGATGCCCGCATGACCTGCGAGATGGGAGGAGTGACCCCATTTGAGGATTCCGAGGCGTTGGCGTGGAGAAACAAAGGTCTTTCCTGGAGGAGTCTGCCTGATGGAGGCAGGAGAAGTGGAGATCAGGCAGTCAGGTGGAATGATGTGTTGCGGAGGGAGATCAACTTCTGAGGCATCCGAGGAACGAGAGAGAGCATCGGCCCTAATGTTCTTATCGGCAGGACGAAAGTGAATCTCAAAATTAAATCGGGCAAAGAACAGAGACCACCGGGCCTGGCGAGGATTCAGCCGTTGGGCCGACTGGAGGTAGGAGAGGTTCTTGTGGTCGGTGTAGATAATAACAGGAAATCTTGATCCCTCCAGCAGATGCCTCCATTCCTCAAGTGCTAATTTAATGGCTAGAAGCTCTCGATCCCCGATGGAGTAGTTCCTCTCCGCTGGAGAGAAGGTCCTAGAGAAAAAACCACAAGTGACAGCATGCCCGGAAGGATTTTTTTGTAGAAGAACAGCTCCAGCTCCTACTGAGGAGGCATCAACCTCCAATAGGAAGGGTTTGGAAGGGTCAGGTCTGGAGAGCACGGGAGCCGAAGAAAAGGCAGACTTGAGTCGTTTAAAGGAGTCTTCTGCTTGAGGAGGCCAGGACTTGGGATCAGCATTTTTCTTGGTTAAAGCCACGATAGGAGCCACAATGGTAGAAAAATGTGGAATAAATTGCCTGTAATAATTGGCGAACCCCAAAAAGCGTTGGATAGCACGGAGTCCGGAGGGGCGTGGCCAATTTAAGACGGCAGAGAGTTTGTCTGGATCCATCTGTAGTCCCTGGCCAGAGACCAAATATCCTAGAAAAGGAAGAGATTGGCATTCAAACAGACATTTCTCAATTTTGGCATAGAGTTGGTTGTCACGAAGTCTCTGAAGAACCATACGGACATGCTGGCGGTGTTCTTCTAGATTGGCAGAAAAAATTAGGATATCGTCCAGATATACCACAACACAGGAGTATAACAGATCACGAAAAATTTCATTGACAAAGTCTTGGAAGACGGCAGGGGCATTGCACAGTCCAAAGGGCATGACCAGATACTCAAAGTGTCCATCTCTGGTGTTAAATGCCGTTTTCCACTCGTCCCCCTCTCTGATGCGGATGAGGTTATAGGCGCCTCTTAAGTCCAATTTAGTGAAGATGTGGGCACCTTGGAGGCGATCAAAGAGTTCAGAGATGAGGGGTAAGGGGTAGCGGTTCTTAACCGTGATTTTATTAAGACCGCGGTAGTCAATGCAAGGACGTAGGGAGCCATCTTTTTTGGACACAAAGAAAAATCCGGCTCCGGCAGGAGAGGAGGATTTACGGATAAAGCCCTTTTTTAGATTCTCCTGGACGTATTCGGACATGGCAAGAGTCTCTGGGGCAGAGAGAGGATAAATTCTGCCCCGGGGTGGAGTAGTACCCGGGAGGAGGTCGATAGGGCAATCATAAGGCCTGTGAGGAGGTAGAGTCTCAGCTTGTTTTTTGCAGAAAACATCCGCGAAGTCCATATAGGCCTTAGGGAGACCGGTTACTGGAGGAACCACAGAGTTACGGCAAGGGTTACTGGGAACCGGTTTTAGACAGTTCTTGGAACAAGAGGACCCCCAACTCTTGATCTCCCCAGTGGACCAATCCAGGGTTGGGGAATGAAGTTGAAGCCAGGGAAGTCCAAGGAGAATCTCCGAGGTGCAATTGGGGAGGACCAAAAGTTCAATCCTCTCATGATGAGATCCGATGCTCATAAGAAGGGGCTCCGTGCGGAAACGTATGGTACAGTCCAATCTTTCATTATTTACACAATTGATGTAGAGGGGTCTGGCGAGACTGGTCACTGGGATGTTGAACCTGTTGACGAGAGAGGCCAAAATAAAATTTCCTGCAGATCCAGAGTCCAAGAAGGCCACTGTAGAGAAGGAGAAGGCAGAGGCAGACATCCGCACAGGCACAGTAAGACGTGGAGAAGCAGAGTAGACATCAAGGACTGTCTCACCTTTGTGCGGAGTCAGCGTACGTCTTTCCAGGCGGGGAGGACGGATAGGACAATCCCTCAGGAAGTGTTCGGTACTAGCACAGTACAGGCAGAGGTTCTCCATACGGCGTCGTGTCCTCTCTTGAGGTGTCAGGCGAGACCGGTCGACCTGCATAGCCTCCACGGCGGGAGGCACAGGAACAGATTGCAGGGGACCAGAGGAGAGAGGAGCCGAGGAGACGAAACGCCTCGTGCGAACAGAGTCCATATCTTGGCGGAGTTCCTGACGCCTTTCAGAAAAACGCATGTCAATGCGAGTGGCTAGGTGAATAAGTTCATGTAGATTAGCAGGAATTTCTCGTGCGGCCAGAACATCTTTAATGTTGCTGGATAGGCCTTTTTTGAAGGTCGCGCAGAGGGCCTCATTATTCCAGGACAATTCTGAAGCAAGTGTACGGAATTGTACGGCGTACTCGCCAACGGAAGAATTACCCTGGACCAGGTTCAACAGGGCAGTCTCAGCAGAAGAGGCTCGGGCAGGTTCCTCAAAGACACTTCGGATTTCCGAGAAGAAGGAGTGTACAGAGGCAGTGACGGGGTCATTGCGGTCCCAGAGCGGTGTGGCCCATGACAGGGCTTTTCCGGACAGAAGACTGACTACGAAAGCCACCTTAGACCTTTCAGTGGGAAACAGGTCCGACATCATCTCCAGATGCAGGGAACATTGGGAAAGAAAGCCACGGCAAAACTTAGAGTCCCCATCAAATTTATCCGGCAAGGATAAGCGTATCCCAGGAGCGGCCACTCGCTGCGGAGGAGGTGCAGGAGCTGGCGGAGGAGATGACTGCTGAAGCTGTGGTAGCAACTGTTGTAGCATAACGGTAAGTTGAGACAGCTGTTGGCCTTGTTGCGCTATCTGTTGTGACTGCTGGGCGACCACCGTGGTGAGGTCAGCGACAACTGGCAGAGGAACTTCAGCGGGATCCATGGCCGGATCTACTGTCACGATGCCGGCTGGCAGGTAGTGGACCCTCTGTGCCAGAGAGGGATTGGCGTGGACCGTGCTAGTGGACCGGTTCTAAGCCACTACTGGTTTTCACCAGAGCCCGCCGCAAAGCGGGATGGTCTTGCTGCGGCGGTAGTGACCAGGTCGTATCCACTAGCAACGGCTCACCTCTCTGGCTGCTGAAGATAGGCGCGGTACAAGGGAGTAGGCAGAAGCAAGGTCGGACGTAGCAGAAGGTCGGGGCAGGCAGCAAGGATCGTAGTCAAGGGCAACGGCAGAAGGTCTGGAAACACAGGCAAGGAACACACAAGGAACGCTTTCACTGGCACTAAGGCAACAAGATCCGGCAAGGGAGTGCAAGGGAAGTGAGGTAATATAGGGAAGTGCACAGGTGAAAACCCTAATTGGAACCACTGCGCCAATCAGCGGCGCAGTGGCCCTTTAAATCGCAGAGACCCGGCGCGCGCGCGCCCTAGGGAGCGGGGCCGCGCGCGCCGGGACAGAACAGACGGGGAGCGAGTCAGGTAGGGGAGCCGGGGTGCGCATCGCGAGCGGGCGCTACCCGCATCGCGAATCGCATCCCGGCTGGCAGCAGGATCGCAGCGCCCCGGGTCAGAGGACGTGACCGGAGCGCTGCAGCGGAGGGAGTGAAGCGAGCGCTCCGGGGAGGAGCGGGGACCCGGAGCGCTCGGCGTAACAATAGACTAGCATTGTTAACTAACAGTTTGGTAGATTAACCCTTGTGGTACCTGCACGATGTCTACAAGACGGGTTGTTTCAGGATCATCCAAATGTTGGACCACTTATTTAGATTGGACATAATTGTACATCTTGGTGCCTTGATACTTAATGTACCTGGACATACATTTACATCCTAGGCAGCATTCTGACTATGAAGTGAGCGAGGAGCTGTGTTCGCTTCATAGACGGATGGTTCCGGCTCCTTTCAGCAGCTGTGACATTACCGGTAATGGAAAACATCAGTGATCATGCTGTTGCCCACCGTTAACCCGTCAGATGCCGTGATTAATTCTGATCATGGCATCTAATGCAGTTGCAGTGCTTGCATCTAATCATTGGACCTCTGCAACTTGATTGAGGGGTCGAATGAGTAAAAATGTGTCAAGTGCCAGTGGCCTGCTTACCTGTTCCGTGTTGCTCTGGGGATCTTCTTGTTTTGTCTGACCATAAAGACAAGCTGTATAAGCAGATGGGCAATATTACTTATAAGTGCTATGCCAATGTATTGCTCTGAACAGTAATAGCAATCAAAAGATTGCTATAAATTCTAAGGAGAATCAAAAAAAAAAGTAAAATAAGTAAAGTAAAATAAAAGTAAACTAAATAGTAAAAAAGTTAGCTTATTTTTTTAAATGTGAAGAAACCCATCCCCCGAAAAATTTTAATAACCCCCTTTACAAAGTGTAAAAAAAAAAAGAAAAAAATACATAATGTATTTTAAAAAGTCAAAAAACTATTAAAATATAATGTTAATGATCACATACGTTGATGGTGTAAGTGCGAAAAAAGAAAAAAAAGTCATAAATTCCAGAAACAAAATTAAATAATAAGTCTCATATGTGCAAAAGTGGTACCGATAAAAAGAAATCCCTTATATATCCCCATATACAGAAAAATGTAAAGTTATAGTAAATGGCAATTTTAGGCATACTTATTTTGGGCATACTTATTTTGCTTAAAACGTTTGCTTTTTTTACAGTATGAAAATAGAAAAGCTTGTAACAATGGGTATCATTTTAATCACATTTAAAACAAAATAAAGATACTATGTTTTTACTTTACTATAAGTTTAACTTTACTATAAAGTGAACTGCATATAAAAGAAGTCCTCCAAAAGTTGCAAAACTGAGGTTTAAAGGGGTACTCCGGAGCTTAGACATCTATTCAAAGGATAGGGGATAAGATGCCTGATCGCGGGGGTCCCGCCGCTGGGGACCCCCATGATATTGCACGCCGCACCCCGTTAAAATCAGTCCCCGGAGCATGTTCGATCCGGGTCTGATTACTGTCGATCACGGGGCCGGAGCATTGTGACGTCCTTTGGATAGGGGATAAGATGTCTAAGCGCCGGAGTACCCCTTTAAGTTCAATTTCCTCACACGTTGCACCATTCATTTTATGGTCAAATAAAAGGTGTCATTACAAAGTACGACTAGTTATGCAAAAAACAAACCGTCATATAACCCTGCAAATTGAAAAATAAAAAGATGGAGGAAAGCTCTAAAATACAAATGCAACAATCAAAAATGGCTGTGTACTCAAGGCCTTGAACCAGCCCACAAGCTATATTAATTTATTTATTTACAGTTTAACTGCAGTTTTTTGTTATCCATAACAATGACCTTCTGACCTAAGTCATTAAAAAAAAAAAACATGGGTTGCTATAGAAACAGTTTGTAAAGAGCATGTGTTAAAATCCATTTCTCAGACAGCACATCCCTAGATATTAGATTTCCAATCTCAGGTTCAAATTGACAATGATAAAAAAAGAAAAAAAATACATAAAATATTTATTTTTCTTCTACTCATCTATTATTTAGATTATTAGCAGAACATGCGCGGCAGGGGCCATATACGAATTTGCTATATTCACATATTTGCTATTTTCATTCTCTTTTTTCCCATGCAAAAATTTGTAATGAATTTGCATAGTGCGCATGCACAATTATATCTTTCACCTAAAAGAAGGGAGGGATAAGTGTCCAGTCTGGAAATGCTGATATTCGCATAAATATTCGCATAAACAAAAAAAAAACTAATTCGTCATTATTAGTGTTGAGCGGCATAGGCCATATTCGAATTCGCGAATATTCGCGAATAAATGGATGAATATTTGTCATATTCGCGAATATTCGCATATTCGTAATGTTCTCGTTTTATTTTCGCATACGCGAATATTCGCGTGTGCGAAAATTAACATATACGAAAATTTGCATATACAAAAATTAACATAAGCTAAAATTCGCATATGCGAAAATTCGCACACCAGTCTCACACAGTAGTATTAGAGCCTTCTTACACCACACAAGCTGGAAGCAGAGAGGGATGATCACTGTGATGTGTACTGTGAAAAAAAAACAAAAAAATAAAAAATAAAAACGAATATTCGTAATTACGAATATATAGCGCTATATTTGCGAATATTCGTGAATTCGCGAATATGCGATATTCGTGAATAAAATTCGAATTGCGAATATTCGCGAGCAACACTAGTCATTATGAATATATATCACTATATTCTAAATATTCGCGAAATCACCAACTGCCAATATTCGCGCTCAGCATTAATGAACCTTAAATCATAAATTTAGATCCAAGAAGACTTTAAGCCCAAGTCATTTTCAAATTTTCCATCGTGCAATGGCGGCGCTATATTGATGATATCATTTTTATTTGGAAGGGAACCAGAGACCTTTTAGACGATTTTATCCAGGAAATCAATACCAATACCTCCAATCTCACTTTCATACCCTGTATTAACACTGGCACTTTAGAATTTTCTGACCTTTTAATCACCATTGAGTCTTCTAAATTAAACTGCAGTACATTCCATAAGCCAGTTGCAAAAAATAGTTTTATTCTTTTTAACTGCTGCCATCTAACTAGATAGCGTTTAAACCTTCCTATAATATTTTATACAAATCTTTAAAAAAAATCTTCAATCTGGAAAGATCCTCATTTTTAAACTCAAAATCTGTCAATCTTAACACCAATGATGATCCCAAAATTATTATACCATTTAATAAGGAATGCAAGAAAATAGAAATGATTATCAAAAAGCTGATTGGGCAAGGTATCCCCTCACAACCACTGATTATTTATACTAAGGCCACGAACTTAGGGATTTAAGTTGCCCCCACAATCAAACAGCCAATCATTTTCCATCCGTCATCTACCTGGTTATACACAAAAGGCTTTCATAAATGCGGGTCTTGTTTAGGATCCAAAACAACCAATTTTCCTAAAAAAAAAAAATGATTGAAGTCACTTCTACTTCTAATCAATTTATACACCGAATATCCGAATGTCTTACTTGCCACAGAAAAGGCGTAATCTATTTAGTATAATGCAGTTGTGGCAAACAGTACATAGGCCGCACAAAAAGAAAACTCAAGACCCGCATCTATGAACACATTTATAACATTTAAAAAGGATTAAAAACTCACCCTTTATCACCACATTTCAGCGAATATCACAACCAGAATCCAACAGACTTTATTTTTTTGGCAATCCAAAGTGTTTAAAGATGCTGGAGAAGGGGAGATTGTATTACACGCATGTCTAAGGCTGAACCACTCTCATTCGCACGTACCACTACAGAACTTACTGCTGTCTCTACCATACTAGCTATGGCAACTACCTTCCCTCCAGGCCGGACACCATCCTGTGCCAGCTGCATACTACTGAGACTTCATCCTGCAGACGGGCACTATCCCTAGTGCCGGACGCCTCCGTGCCAGCCCGGACTTCATACATCTTCATCACCCGTACGGTCAGTGAGTGGTGCCGTGCACCAAATCCCGTGTCATACATCTGTTATCAATGATCATACAATTTTATTGATATTACTGCGGAACTGTTTGATATTTCATTGCTTCATTTTTTATATTTGAATAAATTACCATTAATATTTCAACTGGATCCACTCTCTCATCCCTTTTTTCATGTGTGCACCTTAGAAGACTGGTATTTATTTAATTCATTGCAAAATGAATTATACATATTCATTTAATATTTTGGCCTTTTTAGGGTGAAGGCATCACTAGTAACCTTGGGTACATATTTTCCCTAGTCCAAGTGAGCTGCACACCTATCCTATATTTTCTAATTGTTGTTTACTAAAAAGCGACCTATTTAAGAGTTGCTTAGCAGTAGGCAACATTTCTGGATCCCATGGTCTTGTCGAATTGCTACTTAGTCACTTATTAGATAGAATTACTAGTTTTATGTATTCCAAAGGGATAGTCCAAATAAGAGCATAATAAATGAGGTCCGGTGAACTACAGGTATTCAATAAGTAACATTTTTTTTACTGATTCTGGCCCACCAGAAAACCAATGGATTTCCAGTGATCCCAAGTTCTGGAACAACAAAGGGCTCCTAATTCAACAACATCTCAAAGATCCAGCAAAAGACAACCCTTTTTGGAGCTCACTCTGGAGTCAATCTCTTACCACCATTTTTTATATGTTGATTCAAAAAATTCTTTCAGACCTTATTGGTAATACTAATGTGTTATGTGTGTGAAATTATAACAAATTTTATGAAACATGAGTCCTATATAAAGAAAAAACCACCACTGCTATTTCTCCTGGTGGATCGAAGGAACCTCAGTTCAATACTGTTGGCTTGGGACTTTGTTTCTCCCTGATAGAGCATTTAGAGCGTAACTCTATTAAATAAAGGCTATAGGATTATAGGAAATATGCAGATATTTATAGTAGAATATATAGCAAACTAATACATTATTACTAGTTTTTCAACACCTAAAATAGACTACACATGGTAAATATTAGTTATTATATTATTATATTAATTATTATATTTGGGTCATTTTCTTACCTGATTCAGAATGGCTCCCTGCTGTATCCCAAGATTTTCACTTGCAGGTGACATTTGAGAGAAATTTGGAGTGAACATTATCAAATCATTCCTCGCTTGTTGAGAGTTTGAGCATACCCTATAATGAGTTTGTTGAGAATACATCCAGCTACCTCCAGTGTTCGTGCAGATTTTGTAACTTTCTTTCAGGTCGTTGATCTCATCCCTGTATTTTTGCCACCTTAAAACAGTACATACAATTAAGGTAAGAAGAAATATGCTTGAAATTATGCAAATGGCGGTAACCAAATAAACATTGGCATCAGAAAAATCTTCAATTATTCCTTTTGACTCATGGTTTTCAAGCTTCATCTCCTCTTCAGAGTCCACCAAAGATATGATAACTTGAGCTATTGCTGTCATAGCTGGTTCTCCATGGTCCTGGGCTACCACAACTAATCTATATTCTTCATTGTCCGAATCCATAAATTGGCGTTTTAAACTGATGTCTCCAGTTTTCTGAGAAATGGCAAATGGTATTTTGCCTAATAAATCCCTAAAATGATAAGACGTCAAAGCATTATATCCGGAATCAGGATCAATCGCTCTCATTTTTGCCACTAGGTATCCAGGCTGTGCTGACCTCGGGGTCTTGATTATAGATGTTGCATAAAGTGGAGCAAAGGTAGGAGCATTATCATTAATATCTTCAATAAAAATATTTAATGTCAGGTTAGAGGTAAGTGGAGGTAGACCACTATCGGTGGCTTTTATGTGACACTGAAAATAAGTAATTTGTTCATGATCAAATGACACTAAAGCAAATACCTTTCCATTTTCAGGATTAATAGAGACGTAAGATGATATTGGAATCCCATCAATAGTGCTATCAGTGATTAAATATGTGATGAAGGAATTTTGGCCAACATCTGGGTCGAAGGCTGATGCTGTATAAACAAGAGTACCTGGTGGATTATTTTCCTTGATAGATATTGTATCATAAGGTTGTTGAAATTGAGGAGCATTGTCATTTACATCACTTATGTTAATTAAAATGGTTGTTGATACTGACAGAGGTGGAAGTCCTTCATCTTTTGCAGTAATAACAACTGTATATTGAGATTTTGTCTCTCTGTCCAATTGTCCATTTACAATTAGGGAAAAATCTGCCATAAATGCTGGGTTGATTTTAAAGGGCGTTATCTCTGAAATATGACAATTTACTTTCCCGTTTAATCCCGAGTCTTTGTCATGGACGCTTATTATTGCAACAGTTGTACCTTGTGGAGAATTCTCAGGAACAGAAACAGAGAGGGATGTTATTGTCATTTCTGGAGGGTTGTCATTGACATCAACCACAGTCACTAGAACTTTACAATGCCCAACCATTGGGTGGTCCCCATTATCAATGGCATCAATTTGAATTTCATACATTGCAACAGTTTCAAAGTCCACTTCTCCTTTTACTCTTATTTCCCCTGTGTGTTTGTTTAGGGTAAAAACATTGCTTATATCTTCTGTGACCTGCTTTCCAAATTCATATGTTATTTCCCCATTTTTCCCTTGGTCTAAATCGGTGGCATTCAACTTGATAACTAAACTCCCTACCACTGCATTTTCAGTGATACTACATTGATAGAATGGTTGGTAAAAAGAGGGAGCATTATCATTAACATCTTCTACAGTGATGACAACATTAGCTGTGCCACTCAGTCTTGGTTTGCCTCCATCATAAGCTATAAGAGTTAGATTGTGAAAAGATTGCTTTTCTCTGTCTAAGGGTTTCTTCAGTACAAGTTCCACAGATCTTATCTGATTCATATATTTCTGAAAATCTAATGCAAAATACTCACTTGCACTGAGCTCATAATTTGTGACAGAATTTGTACCAGTATCTGGATCAAGAGCTCCCTCTAAAAGAAATCGAGATCCAGCAGGTCTGAGCTCTGATATCACAAGACTAAATACTCCTGAGGGAAATACTGGACTATTGTCATTTATATCTTCTATTTCTACATCTACACGATACATCTGCACAGGCTTATCTACAATGACCTGCAGAGGAATAATACAGAAGGGTTTAAATGGACACAGTATTTCTCTGTCTATTGTCTCTTTAACAAACAAGATTCCATTCTGCAGGTTCACCTGGAAATATTCCTTCTCATCTCTAGAGACAATGTGTAACATTCTGGAATTAATCTCACCTATATCCAGTCCAAGATCCTGAGCAATTCTTCCAACAAAGGTGCCATGCTTGGATTCCTCTGGGATGATATAATGCAGCTGACTCAGGACCACATCCCAAGACATGTGCAGCAATAAGAAATACACCAACCTGTTCCTTGCCTGATAATCCTGTATTTGATTAAGCATTTCTTAAATTTGCAAATGATGAATCAGTTAGTTTCTCTGTCAGTAAGGCATTCACATTGAAAAGGGATCCACAATATGAGGAAAACCAATCATGGCCGATATCCTCCAAACCAGGCATTCAGAAGCAATAATAGAGAAAGGTATTTGTGAATCCTTCTCATACGTTGGTGTGGAGTGACATCTAGTGCTGAATCCTTATAATTCAACTAGCTCCAACAGACACATAAGTTCCCTTTCCCCAAAAATAACTTATTGAACATGCACTTGTGTTGAATAATCAGGTTTCTTTTTATAAGAAAACAATGGTAACGGTATCTTTTAGCACATAAAAATATATTTCATGTTTCTGATTGTTATTTTTTATTAGGTAACCAGTATAATTATATCTAGTATAAAAAAATATTTTATACATCAACTACTAGGCAAAACAGCAGTGATCATATCTTATCAGAAAGGCTTAACAATGATGTCGGAATAAAAAAAACCCACAATTTTCTAACTTTTGGGGGCTTCCGATTCTATATAGTACACTTTTCAGTAAAATAACACCATATCTTTATTCTGTAGGTCCATACGGTTACAAGGATATCTCATTAATATAGGTTTTATTTTATTTTTATTTATAACTACATGCACCAAAGTTAGTATGTGTAAAGTTGTCATCTACTGACCCCTATAACTTTTTTATTTTTCCGTATACGGGGATATATGAGCGCTCATTTTTTGCGCCATGATCTGAAATTTTTATTGGTACCATGTTTGTTTTGATGAGACTTTTTGATCGATTTTTATAAAAATTTTTAGGGTATACAAAGTGACAAAAAAATATGCAATTAACATTATATTTTTATAGTGCAGACATTTATGCACACGTCAATTCCACATATGTTTATTTTTATTTACAGTTTTTTTTATGGAAAAAGGGGGTTGATTCAAACTTTTATTAGGGAACTATAACATGCAATACCTTGATTGCAGACACTTTTCAATGCTGTGCCATAGCATTGCATTTATCAGTGTCATCGGTGCTCTGCTGCTCCAGCCTGGATCTCAGGCATGTAGCAGCAGAGCGAAGATTGGACGGCAGGAGACAACGTAAGAAGCCTCCCGCTGTCCTCTCAGCTGTTCGGGACATTGTGATTTCACTGCGGCGGTCCCGAATAGCCCCCTGAGCTAACCAGCAATGCTTTTCTCCCGTTTTAGATGCCGCGGTCAATTTTCTCTGTGCACCGAATGACAGGGGTGTCGGCCCAGAGATTGCGGGGGTCCCCAGCGACGGGACCCCCACAATCTAATATCTTGTCCCCTATCCTTTAGATAAGGAATAAGATGTTTCTAACGGAGTACCCCTTTAAGCTATACATGTAATGAGTAAGACTTTGGGCATAAACAATGAGCTCCAGAGTATTTTTTCATACTGTTTTTACCAAAAAGGTATCTAGGTTTTGGTGAAGCCTCCCTGGTCAAAAATCTAATTCCTGAGAAACTTCATGAAAGCTTAACAAGATCATACAACAGCTATTGGGGATCTTGAGCAACTCTTCCATGCAGAGTGTTCTAAGTTCACATTTTTTGTTATCATAACTCTTATTGTGCAAATTTCTGTCTACACTTATCTGCTTATAAAATGGGAAATCTACAGATTTGTTTGAAGTTCTATGCAAGTCTATGGGACTGTCAGCTATTTCGTAGACCATGGGAATGTCAGCTATTTCTACAAAATAGCAGGCCGTCCCATAGACTTTCATGGAACTGAAAATCTGAAGATTGTTCCCTTTAGCAGCATGCCATTAAGTTGCTGGGAGTATTCAAAGTATATACTACCGCTACAACAATATTGTAGTTACATTTTAACAAAATATGGAAACATGCTATCATAACACTCCAAAAGCTTCAAATATCTGTCAATCACTGGGTGACCATACAATCACAAAACACAGTAGAGGGGATCTATTAAGCCTATACAGTTGCTTCTCCGTAAAAAAGTTGAAGATTTTTTGAAATGTCCTAGTTTGCTTAAAAAAATGTGCAGCTGTCTGCCCTTCTACAGCAATCATGCTTTTTTCTTAAGAGTGTGGGTGACCTGATGTAAAGGAGTGTAAAACCACACATCTAATTAATAAAAATATGTACTAGCTTAATAGCAAATACTGTATCTTAAATCCATACCAGTTCGGAGCCGGTGTCGGTTTAAAAGTGCAGTGTGCAGGAAAGACAATTACTTGATTCCTTTAGACACCATAGCCTCTTAATGAATAGGCCAAATACCAAGGCTGCCATCTCTTTACTAAAGGCTGCCATGTGAAACATCAGCCTTAGTAAATCCCCCCCCCCCCCCATTGTATACATCTCCCAACAGAATGTCACTAAAAAAGTGTTGTTTATGAGGTGCAAATTATAGTGACCCATACGCTTATGACTTACTTTACTAAGCAATGACATCTTATTCTGCATAAATACAAAAAAAATCTGTTTATTTTATAATATATTCTTAAGGGTGAAAATATTTTAATGAGAATGTATTTACATTATCTCATTATTACAGCATCACATTTTTGTAAATATTTTAATATATCTTTTTTTCTACAATGTAAAGTAGTTAACACACAACCTGTATGCCAGTGTTTAATGTTGTGTCCCCTTAAAATAACTCAACACACAGCCATTAATGTCTAAACCTTGGATACAAAAGTAAGTGCATTCTTTACAGTTCACTGGAAGTAAACATGGCACCTCATGGCAAGAACCTCTTTGGCAAGAACCTGAAAAAAATAATTGTTACTATATATAAATATCATCTAAGCAATGCAAAGATTGCCACAACCATAAAACTGAGCTGTAGCAGAGTGGAAAAGACCATACAGAAGTTTAGCCGGACAGATTCCACTCAGAACCGGCCGCACCATGGTCAAACAAAGAAGTTGAATGTACATGCTAAATGTCATATCCAGAGATTGTCTTTTGGAAGTAGACATATGAGTGCTGCAAAGGTTAAAGAGGTGAGGGGTCAGTCTGTCAGTGCTCAGATCATACTCTACACACTGCAATCAATTGCAAGGCTCTCAACCCAGAAGGAAGCCTTTTCTAAAGGTGATGCACAAGAAAGCCCACAAACAGTTTGAAGTCAAGCAGACTAAGGACATAGATTATTGCGACTATGTCCTGTGGTCCGATGAGACTAAGATAAACTTATTTGGTTCAGATGGTGTCAAGCATGGGTGGCAGAAACCAGGTGAGGATTACAAAGGAAAAGATGTATTGTAAGTCAAGCATTGTGGTGAGAATGTCATGGTCTGGGGCTGCATGAGTGCTGCTCACACTGGGGAGCTACAGCTCATTGAGGGAACCATGAATGTCAAAACTTACTGTGACATACTGAAGCAGAGCATGATCTCCTCTTTTCGAAAACTAGGCCTCATGGAAGTTATCTAACAAGATAACAACCCCAAACACATCTCCAAGATAACCACTGCATTGCTAAGGAAGCCAAGGATAAAGATGATGGACTGGCCAACAGTGTCTCCAGACCTAAACCCTATTGAGCATCTGTGGGGCATCCTCAAATGTAAAGTGGGGGAACACAAGGTCTCAAACATCCACCAGCTTCCTGATGTCATGGAGGAGTGAAAAAGGGCTCCAATGGCAACCTGTGAAACTCTGGTGAACTCCATGCCCAAAAGGCTTAAAGCAGTGCTGGAAAATATTGGTCCCCACAAAAAATATTGACACTTTGGGCCCAATTTTAACATTTTTACTTAGGGGTGTACTCATTTTTGTTGCCAAGGTTTATACATTAATGGCAATGTGTTGAGTTATGTTGAGGGGACACGCTACTTTACATTGTAGCAGTGTGTAATTTCTTCAGTGTTGTCACATGAAAAGATATAAAATATTTACAAAAATTAGTATGCCCATGAACAACTATACATACAACTATAAAGAATATTGTAATAGATAACTGTTTAATAACTTTCCCCATCCCTCCTAACCATTTTCTTGGGTCCACATTTTTATACATTTCCTATCCCTTACGTAGGGATTTTATTTTGTTGATTGACAAGTTCTTTAAAACTTTTGGAAGATCCCACTACAATTATAGTTTATTTATTTAATTACTTATTTATGTTATTATTATGTTGGTTAATTAAAGACTAAAAATTCGGAATAATTTCTGCTAATAATAACTTGATCCTAAAATTGTATTTATTATTACTCCAAGATACTTGAATTGTAAGATAACAACTAATATACCATACCAGTTATTAAATAATACATCTATATAATTATATAACACCTAAACATCAAAGAGTGTCCTACTGATGTTAAAACTAGCAATCATAAACTCGGTCAATAAAAACTTTGGGCCTTTGGTTTGCTTATTTGTTAAACTTTTTGTCCTATAAGGAAAGTTTGGAAGATCATACATTTGCTATAGTAAACTTAAAAAAATCTAAGTCATAAACTTGAATTTAACAACCTGCTTGTTGAACTTAGGAGTAATATAGGAGATTTACTATGAATATGGACCCAAGGAGGGGTTTAGGAGGGATAGAGTTAATTAATGGCTATGTATAACAATATTATTTTATTTAAAGTTGTTAATGGACATAAATATACTCTCATAAAAATGATCTTCTCACCTTAAGAAACTAAGTGAAAATATCATAAATAAAAATAAACAAAATTTGCTGGTATTTATGCACAAGACAGAATTCCTAAAATAGTGCTTTTCTGCATGAGCTTATTGGTCACTTTTGCATGAAAATCAAGTGCTATGAAGTATATATCTCTTTCTTTTTTTTTCACCCACATAATGCAAACTCAACAAGATTATTCCTGCAGTTACATCTGTTTCATCCCAGCTCTGCTGTATCAACGCATTCCATTATTGTAGTTTGGTCACTTGACTTCTGATCAAACATCATCTAGACTTTCAGATTTCAAATTACGTTCTCTCCCTTGGTATCGAAAAAAAAAAAGACCCCATGGACAGCTAGAGCCAGTACTATTTTTGCTTTCTAGGAAAACAGCGTAATAATTCTCATCTCTATATTCTCCTAAACTGACCAAGATACTACAAGAATACAGTTAGGGAGGTTGATCAAATCCATTATGACAGTGTGACAGGAGCTGTAAACCCAGCATCTGCTACAGGTCGATTTTTTTTTCAGCTCTGTAGAGAACTTGTACGGAATAGTCAATGCTGTTTCGGCATACAGGAAGATCTGCTGGCTGAGATGGGGACCCCATTATGAGCAGGCAAACACATGTTATTTATAGCAGGTAACCATGATATCATATGACCCAACTGAAATGATTCTGTAAAATTTTTGGATAGAAAGGAAGAAATAAATGAATGAACAGGCTTCACTGTTTGCTATAAACTAATTTATAGTTTGAACATATCTTTACCTTATGTCAGAAAAATAACCATTTTCTGTTAATAAAAATTTCCAAGACTTTTGGTGACTTTTTAGTTTTTATTTTATGTTAAAGGAAAACTGTCACATATTTTCTCCTGCACTATCCACAGTGCGGGAGACGCTGATTAAAATGAGCCCTACCTTGGTCTGATCCGCGCCGCCGTTCGCCCGCAATTGTAGTTTTAATCTCTGTGTATATCCTGCTGTAACTGGCAAAGGCGGGGCTTCTGCGGGCTAACGGACACTGATGTCAGCGCCGCTCATGAATATTCATCCCTCCTGTTCTCCCTCTCTTCGCCGCTCCTAATCAGAGGGAGGGATGAATATTCATGAGTGGCGCTGACATCAGTGTCCGTTAGCCTGCAGAAGCCCCGCCTTTGCCAGTTACAGCAGGATATACACAGAGATTAAAACTACAATTGCGGGTGAACAGCGGCACGGATCAGACCAAGGTAGGGCTCATTTTAATCAGCGTCTCCCGCACTATCCACCAATACCAATGTGGATAGTGCGGTAGAAAATATGTGACAGTTTTCCTTTAATGTACACAGTCTCTGTGCATGATGCAAAACAGGACAGCATGCAACTGCTTTCTATAATGTCCAAGTGCCTGCTATGAAGTAAATATCTGGAATTGCTGTTAACAGTAAGCAATATGGTTGTTCACATAAACTATAAGGTAATATATGTATGTATATATGAATATATATATATATATATATATATATATATATATATATATATATATATATAAATAAATAAACCCTGCTCAACATCTCAGTTTGAGTTAGTGTGCCTGTGTACTTTATGTAAAAATGTTGCTATCCTGGCTTTCTGTTCAATTTTTTTTTTTTATATTATCCGTTAACGACATGACTTTTATTTGGAAATACTTAAACAGTGTTGACTTATGTTTGGATGAATTTAAAAACTATTTTCATTACAAAATTTGCCTACCTTTGCTTTATTGCACAGCCTATATAATGTGCTATATGAGCTATAT